>NC_079225.1:30305005-30442505 GCF_029633865.1 Lampris incognitus
AACGTGTCTCACCCCTGGCTCTCTTTCTCTCTCTCCGAAACTGAACACCTCTAGTATTCCTATTGTCTTATCTCAGATTGACGGTGGGGGGAAGGAAGGAGGTGGGGGTGTAGAACTGGCAGGTGTTCTCGCCTCGGGTACAGACTTCAGAAATGAGAAAAGTTAGAGGGTGGGAGTTGGAATGAAAGGGAACACACATGCACAGCTTACACACATGAAAACACACATACATGCACGCATGCACACACACACACACACACACACACACACACACACACACACACACACACACACACAGATGACACACATGTCTTAATGTGTGTTGCAAGATCACACAGCTCGTGCTGTTACGTGCAGTATAAACATGTCTGAGGGTGTGTATTAAATACTCATTACAGAGGACTGGGTAAGCTCTGAGAGGGACTGGGAGAGAAAACAAACAAACCTACAGGGTTGCTGAGGGGGGCTTGAGAGAGCTGAGGGAGGCCTCTCCCAGTGTAATTCAAGTTCAATAACTGACCCTTGACCTTATCCTAACTCAGGTTACACGGTTCTGGTGTGACAGATTATAGGCACAGTTACCTCACAGCTGTGGGTACTATACAGCTCAACAGAAGCCACACACACACACACACACACACACACACACACACACACACACACACCACACACACACGGACAATGGTGCCAGAATTAAAGCAAGGTCAGCTGCTAATGTCAACACTCAGATAGGCATTCTTGAATACCAAGCGCCACATGGATGACAGTTTCCTGATCAGTGTGTACCTTTTGAGTATGATGTAAAGAAACTGTGGGACCACACAGAGCCCTTTCACAGCCAGAGAACAGAGACAACACTCACCTGCGGAGCTGCAGCTGGGCCAGTTTCACTGTGTCAGAATGAGCTCATTAACCTGCCGTGTCAATCTAACAGAAAGGAGAGGAAGAAAAAAAACACAGCCACTCCAAACTGCTGACTAATAATTAACCATGATGGTTCATTTAACGCATATGCAGACGCGTAGTAGTCACGTAATTGGCAAATATCACCTTCTCAGGGTTCACCAAGTTGATCATCAGGGTGCAAGTGACTGAGAGGATGACACCATACACCCAGCTGTGTACCATTCTGATCCCTAGTGGTTTTTGTATGCACTTCATATTTGTTATTGTTGTGTATTTTCCTTGGGCAGAGAGAGTAGGTTTGCCAAAGGCTTGCATGTGAGGGTGGATCGGCGAACGGCTGAAATTTCGTTGCGCTGTTTGAAAAGTGTGAGAGAAAATAAGTAGAAGAGTAATAAGGAAAAAGTAAACAATCACAAAAGTAGTTACGGAATTATTTGGCATTGTTACAGTAGAAAAAAAAGCAAATTTTTAAATTAATATTTACTTAGATATATCCATCCGCCACATGGATCCGGGTTTTTTTGGCTTCCAGATGAGGCCAGTGGAAGGGTTGCAGATGCCATGGCTGTGGCCGCAGCCTAAAAATGGTTCCCATCCCATGCTGTGTTAGCATAACCATGGTCACATGTTGAGGGAAAAAGAGGGAGAGAGATAGAGACAGAGAGAGAGACAGAGACAGAGAGAGAGAGAGGGGAGACAGAGAGAGAGACAGAGACAGAAGAGAGAGAGAGAGAGAGAGAGAGAGAGAGAGAGAGAGAGAGAGAGAGAGAGAGAGAGAAGAGAGAGAGAGAGAGAGAGAGAGAGAGAGAGAGAGAGAGAGAGGAGACGGAGAGAGAGACAGAGAGAGACAGAGAAACAGAAAGAGAGGGAGAGACAGACAGAGAGAGAGAGAGGGGAGATGGAGAGACAGAGAGAGAGAGAGAGGGACGCGTAGCTGCTGAATGCTAGTACTGTATAACGACACATGACAAATGACTGGAGAAATGGCCGGCAAAATGGATTGCTTTTCAGTTTAACACTTTCCCTCTCTGTTGCTTATTGCTATAGTCTGGAGATAGGGGCTGACCTCAGGCATGTGCCTTCGGGCATCTTTTATTCCTTATGTACGGACAACAGTAGATGGGGCTGAAGCTCTGCACCCGCACAACAAAGAGAAGTTGGGCCGCATACGACTATACATTCTTTCTAGTTTCTCTCTTTTTCACACTTTTTCCCCCCTTCTTTTTCCTCTTCCTCTCTCTCTTTCGCCTGTCCCTACGGATGCAATATTTATGGAATGGGAAAACCAACACGGAATGGGGAGTTGACCAACATATCAAGTGGCAAGGCCTTGTCAGAAAGGCCCTAAATTTGCATCATTACAACGCATCCTCTGGGAGCTGGCCAGGCTAATTCAAACCATCCCCGCACAGCTGAATAGAGAAGTGGCTCTCTGACCGGGTGGGGAGATATAAAACAGAGGGGAAATGTTTCAAGTCTCCTCAGCTATTTATTGTTTTCGGAGTTATTGCTCGATTAAATGACGTTCTCGTCGTCACCATAAACTTACACAATGTCCAATTGTCAATTATTAAAAGGATGACAGAGCGAAAGGCATCGTTGTGTGCAAATGAAACCAGGATTTGTCAAACCTCACTGTGACTTCACCATTCACTGTGTTTGTTATGAGTAGATTGGCCAATCAGAAATTGCACAAAGGGTCTATTGTCCGTGGCCCACTATGGCACAGTTCCAGAGAGGGCGGTAAAAACCCCTGTCCGCTCTGATAGCAATCTGTAGCTAAAGCCCCTCTCCCAATCCCTACACGCAGCAACAATCCAGTTCTGACTAAGCCCAGGCCGCACCGAGATGCGGATCTTAAGTCAGTATTGCCGCCCCGGTTGTTTTAAGGGTAGGATTAGATGGAGGTTAAGCTGGTCGTTGGTCCGTGCCTAAGGCCAGGTGTGGAGTTAGGGATCAGGCTTTGTGCTGAGGTGGCTTTTTCCCCTTCAAGTAGGCCTAAATCTGTTTTAGAAAGAAAATGTTGATGTTTACATCCTAGCCGTGACCCCCTCCTGGCCTCTCCTCTCTAGCATTCCTGCCATAGCTGTGACATCTAGCTAAGCTTCGGGACACCAGGAGGATAGAGCAAACAATGCCTAATCACTGCCACCAGGCAACCTCGACAATAACAAAGGAGCCCCTTAACCCCCTCTGTGTGTTTGTATGCGTCCCTGGTGTGTGCATGCATGCATGCGTAGTATATATATTTATATGTGTGTGTGTGTGTGTGTGTAAGGTTCCTTGGTGCAAGTTTCTTGCATGTGCACGAGTGTGTGCATGAAAATCGCCCCTTAACCCTGGCATTCAGGGCCACTGCACGTTAATTCATGTGTGTGTGAGTCACCTGCTTAAATGTCTCCAAACGGGCGTTGGGCTTGGGCAAGACTCCCACTCAGATGATCAGGCGTGATTCCACTCAGATCGGACACGTTTTACTGTACACCTGGAAGAGGATAGCCCAACACGTGTTTATCTAATATGGTCTGAATGAAGCTGTCAAAAAAATAACATGGAGCCAGGGTTCACGCAACGGCCGTCAAGTCGCAGAGCCAGGATCAGACACACAGGACATGCGAAAATATCAGGTGTCCAGCCGGCGAGTTTTAGGTTGAGCTCATTACTTAAGCTAGTTTTAAAAGGGTTTAAGGAGCAAGACATTTAAAACCCCCACACTCAAATTCTGGCGTTTTCTCTTGCCCCGCGCTCATCATAGCTTCAGCTAACCGTCCCAAGGCTTTAGTGAGCAAATACACAACAGGTCAATTTCATAAATTTTCCGGATTACAGATAACCATCACGGGCAACCGCAACGGAGATTTGACTCCCAACTTGAAGCAGGTTTAACTCCTGTTTTTGTGGATATCGGTCTACCTGACATGTGTACATCCCATCTGGCTGCACCGTAAGAACGGATCTATGACAGTGTTTACATCAGCGCTCCACACACGGACGAGGCGCGTCATGAATCTTGTTTTGCTGGTGGCTGGCTGACGATGGAAGGCGAGGCTCTGGCCCTGGACTGCTGAGCCTGAGGAGCTAAGTCAACACAGGTCAACCAAGTCCAGCTAAACAAACACACGATATCAAAGAGGAAATTTCCTGTCCGATCTGCAAAGCTTGTCCTTCACAGTCGGTGAACATTTACCAGTTGATCCCTGAGGGATGAGACAGGGGCCGTACTCAGCCGACTCTTATTCTAATCAACACTTGATCATCCAGTCTCTGGTGATCCAGGAACTGAATATGCTAAAAGAGAACAGAGTGAATCTATGGGGGGGGGGGGTCTAAGCAGGTCCCCCCCCCTTTTTTTTTTCGCCACAGCTGTATCCGTCCAATTATCCCACTCTCCGAGCCGTCCCGGTCGCTGCTCCACCCTCTCTGCAGACTACCACATGCCTCCTCTGATACATGTGGAGTCGCCAGCCGCTTATTTTCACCTGACAGTGAGGAGTTTCGCCAGGGGGATGTAGCGCATGGGAGGATCACGCTACCCCTCCCCCCGAACAGGCACCCCAACCGACCAGAGGAGGCGCTAGTGCAGCGACCAGGACACATACCCACATCCGGCTTCCCACCCGCAGACACGGCCAATGGTGTCTCTAGGGACGCCCGACCAAGTCGGAGGTAACACTGGGATTTGAACCGCCGATCCCCGTGTTGGTCGGCTACAGAATAGACCGCCATGCCACCTGAACGCCATAAGCGGGTTTAAAAGTCTTGCAGTTTTGAATACCGGTTCGGCCACTGCACCGCTTTACATTCTTGTCAAAGCTTCTGATCTGATTCTTTTACTGATGTATATTTGCCTGATCTAAAACATTTCAGAGAGGCTACTACATGGTTAAAAAAAAGAAGTATTCAAATATAAAAAGTATCACATTTTCATTTCATGCAAACTTACACCCGGCAAAAGGGCCACGGCGGTGTTACATAGCAATTAACCGCCAGTGAGGGTTTGGCCGTGAAACCCTGCAACGTTTCAAATTGCTTCCCAGCCACAAATCCTCCATCCTCTCTGACTCAATTACCTGTCACCTCGCTAGACAAAGGACACACTATGGAGGGCTATTTCTTATGCAAACATGCACATATCTACACGCGTGCACTCAAACTCACGTGCACACTCTCTTGCGCACACGCAATTACCTATACACCCGCACGTGCACGCTTGCACAATGGGCGCTGCAGTAATTTATGGCTGGATAGAGTTGCAGGCTTAACGCTGCGCCAGTGTCTTCCAAGCAGGTGATGAGCGTTGGCTGACAAGGCTTTAAGTCGCTCTCCTCAAACCAGAGAAGCTATCCCCGTTTACACATGGCAGAGAGAAGACACTACTCTATATCCAACCTTGAAATATAAACAGCAGCTGAAGTTTTTAAGTCAGCAAGACAGTAGCTAGGTTTTTTTTTTTCTTCCAGGTTGATGATAAATTTTCTGGGCAAATCCAGCATTTGGATGGTGTGTAATGGAGATGGTATGAAGAGGGCAGCCAAATAGCTAGTGCCTTAAATCCTCGAGTTACTTCCATCCCAGAATTTGAAAAGTTCTTGCCAACAGTATCAGATATTTTCAGCAACTGTCAAAATTTTGTTATGAGTGAACAAATGTAGTGTTTGGGTTTTTTTTTTATTATTTCTTTTTTTTTTCTTCATTATCCTAATTCTCAACTCTGTGCAAACAGACTTGGTATGCAAATGACCCTTTCGTCATGCATAAAATGTGAGATGACGAATTAAATCTCATGATTTCATGACAACTTTATGACAGGATTTACTGTGAAATTTATCGAATACCGCTGGTCTTAAATCGTCACAGATGTATTTTAATAGATAACATTTGTGAACTGCTAAACCTTGGCGAAAATTTGTGTCAGCAACACAATTAGTTGGCATTGACACCAACTGCAGAAAAAGCAGATAAATAAAAACAAATTGAGTTTATCATCATTTTCAGCAGGATCACAATGCTATTTTTACAGGGTGTAATCCCTTTCGGCTCTGGTTATGACACACTGCTCCTGAATATTCAGACAATTCCGACAGCGAGGTTTGTGGTGGTGGCGGCGGTGGTGTGCATGCATGTGTGTGTGTGTGTGTGTGTGGTTAGACGAGTGTCTCTGCATCTGCGTAGGTTATTTGTGTGTGAGTGCATGAGCAAATGCACATATAAATGTAGGCGCCTGCTATGCTAACGTATGCTTACATGTGGGAGGATAAGTGTTCATGTGTGTGTGTGTGTGTGTGTATGTGTGTGTGTGTGTGTGTGTGTTTGTCACTGGGTGGACCTCCCCTGCCATACAAGCAGAGATTTTTCATCACATAAAACCCAACAGGGGGTGGTATGCGAGCAGGGCGAGTCACTTCCATCTGCCCTGTCCACTTAAATTAGTGGGGCCTCGCATCCAGCAGCATCTGGTTCCAATATGGAGCCAGGCGGAAGGGTGGGTGCCTCACTGTGCGGCGGAAAATACAGCCTACTGCACCTTTAAATAGCCCTCAGGAGGCTAGGGACGGATGCTGGCCCTATCGCCCTATCCCAAGATCCTCTGTGACTGGCCTGACACTTCTCCTTCCCTTTGAAAGAGGACAAATGTACAATTAGGCAGGAATGCCTGCAATGCTGTTTTCTGAGCGTGTTCGAAAGAGCGGGCTAAAGCAAATGGCGGCTCCGCTGTCGGGAGGCTGCTCCTCTCCTCCCTTGCCCTCTGCTCCGCGGTGAGACGCATCATCTGACCTGGCCCCGAGCTTGGGTTTCTCCGGTGCTGCTTTGCCGTGTTTGGGTTTGTCCCCGGTTGTTCTGGTTCTAGTAGCAGTTTGCCGAGCCAGGTCTCTGTCAGCACTCCTCTGTGGCACAGGCCTGTTGAAATCCCTCCTCCTCCTCCTCCTCCTCCTCCTCCTCCTCCTCATTCTCCTCCTCCTCCTGTTCTACCCCTGGACGAGAGGCGCTGCAGAGCTGACCCATAATTCAAAGGTTTCCATCTCAACCATAATTCACACAGCGCTATGCCCTAACTAAAGGGGCTGTCTGTAACTACAGTGATTGCATGTTTGTCGACCAAATTGTCAGTGCGGCAGTGAGACTCAGGAGGAGGAAGAGAGTAGACCCAGAAACATGATGATGACATGCTTACTGTACGCACAGGAACCTCCAGGGCGGCATCATCTCACTTCTATAGGATCTGCAGCACGAGCAGAAATACAAAGACACACACACACACACACATTGGCAGATAGCACTGATATGCCAGGAGATCTGAGCAGGCATGGGTTAGGCGTTCGCTGAAGTGTCTAGCGACGTTGAGGGAGAGGCTGCTGGTTAAAGCCGACTTTCAGTCACAACGGTCCTGCAGGTCCCAGCAACAGAAACCAAATGTCCCCTGCACAGCATCATGGAAATCTGAAAGCATTACCTTGGCTGGGGTAAACAATGCTTGGGGCTTCAAATATTCCCAGTACAAATGGTTAGTTGATATGCTATGTAAATGCACATCTTATAAATGCTTGTAATGGTTTTTACTAAACCAATCAGCCAGCTGAATCGGTTATTCCATTTTTTTTGGCATAATATCTCGATATTCTTCAGTAAACACACAATCTGTGGAGTCAGTCTGATGAGCCTGGCAACATGCGTCTGTGCTGCAATACTACATGACTGATAACTGTAAAGACTCTAATTTGTCTAGAAGGCAAATAAAAAATGTCTTCCTAGGAAACAGAATATGAGTGACGGATTACAGTCGGGGCAAAATTTCAACATTAGTATTTTCCAACAACTTATTACTTTAATTGATTACTACTGTCATCATAATCGTTTAAATAAAACCGCTGATGAATGTTATATTGTGTTGTCTTCAAGCTTTTTTTAGGCATGAAATCTTAAATCTTAAATCAGCGACATGACTCTTGACTCTGTCCCATAGGCGCAAGGAAGGTACCCGGAAATGTGTCCTCTAATCTAGACACCCAACAAATTATTTAAAAGAGGCCCTCTGTAGCGCTCCCTTGAATTTCCCAAGTACAGGGAGTCTGTTTCTATTAGCCATGAGGGAGGAGGAGGAGGACATGGAGGGAGAATCACTGTACAATCAGATAAGACTGATGACAAGGCAGGGAGAATTGATGACAAACTCCAGACAGCTTTGGTCCATGTCTTCAGACCCGGCCTTCCTGCTGAAATATAGATTGCCCACTACAGACCTGCGAGAGAAGGGGGGGGGGCTCTGCAGATACACGTCTAATGTGTGAGACCTAACCTCATAGAGAAGAAATGATGCTGGCGGTGTCAGCGCAGAAATGTCCGCTTAAAACGGCCTGATGTATTGATTACATATTTTCCCAGTGGCTGTATTGTGTGAAAAATTGCCTCACAGTATCTGAGTGCCCTCTCTCTCACCTCTAGTGTTATGAAAGACCTGCCCTTTGACTTATGAGTTGGAGTACACGCATGCACTGACCAAAAATCAAAGGGCATATCCAAAGCTGCAGAAAGTTAGACTCTCTATCTAAATACTTTCTTTTCCCTCAAAAAAAAAGAGAAAAAAAAAGCAAAGGAGTTGTTAGTCAGTATTTGGTCATAGAATCTATAAAATTTTGAGACCTTGCAACAAACACACCACTATAACACATTTTCCCCGTCAGTACACAAGGCAGACAATTGCCACTGTTCTGTGATGAAAAAACAAAACTTACACCAGGTAATTTCATTAAGTTGTCACTTCCTGTCTTTCCTTTAGTACATCACGAGTTCAGAGGTCAAGAGGATCTGTCGGCAGTGACAGAGAGGATTATGGGTGCAGGCATTCCATTGGCAGTCATTACTGTCTTCAGTCAGCACCCAGTGCGCTCTCTTTCCCCCTTTTCTCCATCTTCTCTCTCTGTCTCTGTCTTCTCTTCCTCTGACAGGCTAAGGAGCAATTACTGTCACATTAGTGATAACAAGAATATAACTCTTGTTTATGCCAAAACGGCTGGTCTTTTTTTTTCTTCTTTTTTTTGTGTGAATGAACAGGTTTGTTTGGCTTCCTTGTACATAATTCATAACTTTTCTTTGAAATTAGATTTTCCTTTTCTTTTCCGTCGCTTTACGTGACAATTGTATGCACATTTCAGCAGCTTGCCAAGATTGCGTTACACTGTACAGGCCTCTAAATGTGAATATGACGATGGACTAAACTTTTTCTCTAAGAACCGTCACCCTACATTCGCCTTGCACTGTATACTATACAAGTACACTGAAGGAAATTTATAACACTAAGACTGAAGGAACAATATAACAGTAAGACTTAATCCTGAAGGACATGTACAATACTAAAAATGAAAGAAATTTATAATACGTATACCGAAGGAAAAGTATAATACTTAAAGAAATGTATAATACTAAGAATGAAGGACATGTATAATACTAAGACTAAAGGAAATGTATAATACTAAGACTAAAGGAAAAGTATAATACTAATACTGAAGGAAATGTATAATACTAAGAATGAAGGACATGTATAATACTAAGACTAAAGGAAATGTATAATACTAAGAATGAAGGACATGTATAATACTAAGACTAAAGGAAATGTATAATACTAAGAATGAAGGACATGTATAATACTAAGACTAAAGGAAATGTATAATATTAAGAATGAAGGACATGTATAATACTAAGACTAAAGGAAATGTATAATACTAAGAATGAAGGAAATGTATAATACTAAGAATGAAGGAAATGTATAATATCAAGAATGAAGGAAATTTATAAGACTGAAGGAAATGTATAATACTAAGGATGAAGGAAATGTATAAGACTAAAGGAAATGTATAATACTAAGAATGAAGGAAATGTATTATACTAAGAATGAAGGAACAGTATGATACTAAGAATCAAGGAAAAGTATAAAACTAAGAATGAACGAAAAGTATAATACTAAGAATGAGGGAAAAGTATAATACTAAGGATGAAGGCAAAGTATAATAATAAGTGAAGGAAAAGTATAATACTAAGGATGAAGGAAATGTATAATACTAAGACTAAAGGAAATGTATAATATTAAGAATGAAGGACATGTATAATACTAAGACTAAAGGAAATATATAATGCTAAGAATGAAGGACATGTATAATACTAAGACTAAAGGAAATGTATAATATTAAGAATGAAGGACATGTATAATACTAAGACTAAAGGAAATGTATAATACTAAGAATGAAGGATATGTATTATACTAAGAATGAAGGAAATGTATAATACTAAGACTAAAGGAAATGTATAATCCTAAGAATGAAGGAAATGTATTATACTAAGAATGAAGGATCAGTATAATACTAAGAATCAAGGAAAAGTATAAAACTAAGAATGAAGGAAAAGTATAATACTAAGGATGAAGGCAAAGTATAATAATAAGTGAAAGAAAAGTATAATACTAAGAATGAAGGCAAAGTATAATACTAAGAATGAAGGAAAAGTAAAAAACTAAGAATGAAGGAAAAGTATAATACTAAGAATGAAGGAAAGCATAAAACTGAATGAAGGAAAAGTATAAAATAAGAATGAAGGAACAGTATAATAGTAAGAGTGAAGGAAAAGTATAATACTAAGAATGAAGGAAAAGTATAATGCTAAGAATGAAGGAAAAGTATAAAACTAAGAATGAAGGAACAGGAGAGCAGCAAGACTCCAGGAACAGTATAATACTAAGAATTAAGGAAAAGTATAATAACAAGAATGAAGGAAAAGTATAATACTAAGAATGAAGGAACAGAGCAGTAAGACTAAAGGAACAGTATAATACTAAGAATGAAGGAAAAGTATAATACTAAAAATGAAGGAGCAGCAGAACAGTAGGACCAAAAGAACAGTATAATACTAAGAATGAAGGAAGGAACAGGAGAACAGTAAGACCGAACGAAAAGTGAGTATGAGGTTTGGACCCCTGAGCTGAAACCCCGGCCCAGAGGAATTCCTCACATTCCACCCAGACATGGAGCTGAAATGGACTCAACACTAAAACCTGTCCTCCTCTCCTCTCCTCCCTTCATCTCTCCTCTCGTCTGCTCTCCTCTCTTCATCTTTCTTCTTCTGTCCTACCACCTCCCCTCCTCTCCCCTCCACTTTTCTCCTCTCTCTCCTCCTCTCTGTGAAAAGACATTGCTCTCTCAACACAACAGCTTTCTGAGAACAGCCCCACGTTCTGGTTTTCGCTCCTTTCTGCTCTCAAAAGCTGCAGATGAACACATCCAACACCCCTTTTTTTCCATTTTCTCTTCCGTGCAACTGTAACAGGATAGCGGGAGTTTACATCACAGCAGAGCGAGGGGGCCGGTTGTTTTGACAGTAATGCAAGGGACACTTGTTTACCTAACCTCGTGGGTCACAGTGAAGTTTAGCAGGGAATGAATGACTTCATTTTTGGGGGGTTTAAATTAAAGGGTTCCTCCTCTCTTGAACTTAAAACAGATTTGCGCTGGCTTTGGAGTGAACAAAGTGCTCACTCACTCAGGACGCAGGCCTTCTCCTCTGGCGCTAACTGTAAAACAAACAAAGACAAAGAATTGCAATGACGGCAAGAATGCAGCCATGTAAGACTTGACTTTACACACGTTTGCATGCAACAAATGCATTCCTTGCCAGCTTTTTCTTTTTTCTTTTTAACTTACCTCTCGCTAATGCGTCATGCTTATTGTTAAAAAAAAAAAGAAAAGAAAAAAAATCTTTAATTTGCCTTGACATGGTGTCAGTTTCTTCAACAGTTATTGGGCTACGCCATATTTGAGGGAAATTGCTACCTTATGCGCCTTTAAAAAAACCACTGGGTTTTGAATGGGACCTTTTAAAAAAGGGGTAGTGTTTCATTTAGAGTTGGTGGTCATTCTGGCAACGTGATTTTACCACCGGGGAGCCTTGAAACCATTTACACTCACACATGGCATCAAGGCCTGCTGTGGTGGCGATCCACTGCTTTTTGAGATGCCCGGACACCATGAGAAGACAAATTAGAGCCCATCTCTTCCATACTTCCCCCCCCACACCAAAATGTTCAGAGCTATAGCTCTCCCTCTCTCTCTCTTGCAGCCTTTCATGCCGCTCGCTCGTCAAAGGAGAATTGATTAAAGGCTCCTTTAAATGACTTCCTTTTCAGAGCTATTATTTCCCAATAACCAAAGGAGAGCAGATTGAGATCAGTAGTCTAATCTGTTGTTTCCCTCTCATTCTTATTGGTGTTTTTGTTAGAGCCCAGCAAAAGAGCTCACCCCATTTTTCCTGTCAGTCATCGGGTTGTAATACTGGGGCACATGGCCGTAACTTTAGACAGCCCAGACACTCGTGCGCGCCAGCCTTTTTCAGGGAACACGAGGGTGGAAGCAAGTCGCTCTCCAAAGTCTTTGACAAATAGCCCATGCTACAAAGAGCGGGGTAGCTCTACCGCCCAGGAACAGCGCTTTGATGCTACAACAGAAAAGGAGGGCTTTTTCGCTGGGACCATGGCCCTCCTGGGTGCAGGAGGTTCAAGACAAGAGTATGAACATAAAAGTAGTTTTCAAAAAAGATCCACAAACCCTTTATCCTGAAAAAAAAAAATCGATCGAGGTTAGTGTTATAGATTCTTACCCGGGGGGGGCAAAAAGCAGCTATTTTGTTGCCACTGCTAGCATGAGAGGGCAAAAGAGAGAGTATGTTTGGAATGGCAATATGTCATGCTTCCGCAATGCCACATCAAGTTGAAAGTCAAGCTTAGCTATGAAAACAGATGGCAGGTGGGAAGAAGAAATGAAAAGATAAGGAGGGATGAGGACGTTTTCCTTCTGTTTCGGCAGAAACACCTAAAGTGTCTGCGCTCCTCGGGGCTCCAATCAGGAAACACCATCTCCCCCCGCTCATCTTCAAACGCTCCTGTAAACACCTGCTTTTATCTCGTCCCTGCATCTGGACAGGGAAATACCTCCTGTTCTTGTTCGCTTGGTGTGCGGACGAGACCTCCGCCAGCTACTTCTGTGGACAGTTGTTTCTTCTGTAGTTATGCATCACAACTTTTCATCTCTACAAGCGCTTCATCTTAAAAAGGATGAAGCGCTTGTAGAGATGAAAAGTTGACTCTGACTCTAAAGGGTGGGTGGGGGTTCGGGGGGGGTTAGGGAGAGCATTGTAAAAGAAGCACACATTCAGGTGAGAAATGTGCGGTTTTGGCAAACAAAAGTTACATTCATCCAGGTGGTCCCAGACACCCTATCCAAACAGAGGTTTTACTGGGATTGTGTAAAAACAATGCCGCGGTGTGTGCATATCTCTCACTTTAATGATTAATCTGATCGAGCCAACTTTCATCTCGGCGACGCCAATGTTCTGGGAGCCCTTTTTGACTTGTCATCTGGACAAGTAGCAACAAGGGCTGTTGTGTCTCGCTGCAGCCTCACAATCGACTTCACGACTCCATGTAGCGCAGCGACGCCTACCACTCAGACAGCTGCACAGTTCTGACATGTGGCATGAGATTAATAGTTGGATTTGATTTTACTGGGATATGTTGGGTCTCCCGAAAAGGTGAGGTGTACATTTGAAATGGAAATATCTTTTAATTTGGGAGGTTGGGGTGCTTGCAGGATCGTTTCATCCGAGTGTTTCGTCCAAGGGTCCAGGACGCACACTCCTTCATTATGGCTTGGATTGGCAGCTTAGCACTCACTTTTCACTCATTCCTTTGCAGGCTCCGTGCCTGCAGCTCTCCCTCACCTAAGCCTGCTTCATGCAACTCGGCCTGACATGCCTCGCTGGCTACACGAGTCACCGATTGACCAAATGTAAACGTAAACCCTTAACCCTCCGTGCCATTCAGGCACAAGATGTGACTTTTCTCCCCCCAAAATGCAGCTTTCAACATTGATTTGAGCGTCAAAGCGCCAGCGTGTTTTTTAACCAGAAACCACAGATGACTTTTCTAACAGTGGAACAAAGCTGGCTTTTGTGCTTCGGTTCTGGGAGGCTGCTCGCTCTTGTCATGTACATGTGAAATTAATTAAGAGGAAATACTACAACACTTGGGTGGAAATTGCTTTTCACCAGATGTTCCACATATGAGGATCAATTTAGTATTCTTAGCATAGCAAAATGACTATATAAGTTCATTGCTGGGCTCTTTGATGAAAGCCAATCTGTCAGTCAAGACACATAAAAAGAAGTCAGGTTTCTATGCTACTGTTTGTTCCACTTTATGGAGTCTTAGGTAATGTGATTACTTAACCAGGTTAGGAAAATAAAATGTTTCATTCTTGGGTAAAATTTGACGTACTGACAAGAGGCCCAGTGTTCCTCAACGATCCGTGCATAAACCGAGCGAGTGGTCTTTTCCTTGTCCCTTGCCCTAAAGACGGAGAGGCCAAATAATCACAGATAAATCACTGTCGGATGTGAGATAGCCATCACAACACAAGTGTTTAGAAAAGCCAGCAGCTGACGGCTTACGTTTCTGTGTATGTTTTCAGCGTATCTTGGAAATGAACCAGCCCGTAGACATGTCTATTTGTGGCGCTGCGGCAAAACTCCACGATATGGATATGAGAAGATCAAAAGCACAGTGTGGAATGACAGGGCATGGAGCAAGATAAATTGGGAGATCTGAAAGTTTCGTTTCTTTCCCTTTAGTTTACATTGCTTGGTCCGCTGCACAATGTCAAAGATGTGTGAAGAACAAGGAAACTGCATTGATACGGCTCCACTACATTGCCAGCCTGTCCAATTCAAACAGCATGGAGCATGGCAGAAATAACAACACCGTCTCAGTATGGTTAAGTTTGTTCAAACTGAGTCATCTACTGCACTGTACTGTGCTCCGAATGTGACTGACAAAGCACATACTTGACTTCAACCCCCCCCCCCCAAAAAAAATTCAATCGTGGATCTTATTTCCTTGTCTCACATTATGAGACTTGAGTGGTTTCGTGTTGGACTGAACAAGCGACTCTTTGGGACATGGTTTGCCAGCCATTACGAGAGGACTGGCCTGACCGAGTCACTAGACAGCAAATACAGCAGCACTCCCCATTGCTTCTGTTGCTGTCTGTATATTCAAGCGAATCCAAGCCATCTGGACTCTGTTTATTGTATTACAAATGACACATAATGGTAATCTGGCATGTGATGAGAGAACGTGAATTAGAGACAGGGGGCATGAAATGGGTATTAACCTTCATTGGATTTCCTTTATGGAGGACATTTAATTTAAGGCCATGGTTTATCTACCTTATTATTCATTACGCTAAGCTTGCCCATAACCGTATGAAACAGGATAAACAGAGGAAACCGCCAATTAAATCACATTCCAGTGAAGATTGGGGGGCTTACTGTATACAGAACAGTTAGCTCAGTGACATAAATATTTACACAAACTGCCACGAATTAAGACAAATGTTACCAGGAAATAGGCTACATTGTGAGAGGCCATTACAGGGCCCTGTTTAGATTTATTGGCCTCTGCTGAGTCCCTAATTTCTAAAATCTTTTTTTTCCCAATTTTTCCCAACAACTGAAACAAGACAAACATGCCATGGCAGTATGGATGCAAGTCAACCCCACGATGTTGTGAGTCTCCCTGCCAAGCCCGTTCTTTACCAACGCGAGATGCTCCGCTTTCCAACATTCAACAAACAATCTTGGAGGTTAATGTGATGTGAACATCTGTTCTCCATAGATATTTACAGCACACACAAAAAAAAAACCCAACGTGTATCATGAATCTTGAGGAGGGAGAGGAAATAGAGCAGGAGAGAATATGGAGAGAGAGACAGAGAGAGAGACAGAGAGAAAGAGAGACAGAAAGATGGGCGGAGATATGAATGGTTGCATCAGATTGGTCCTAGTTGAAGTTAAAGATACATACTGCATGGAGTCCAGGGAGTGGATGTCAGTTAAATGTTTATACAGCTGCTCTGAAGATTATTATTATCATGAAACCACACGGCTATAATGTCACTCTGTGGATGCCAAAGCACAATCAGGTCCTCCCTATAGTCTACTAGCTACCTCTCTCCCCCCAGTCTAAAAAACCTCCCTATGGCCAACTAGCCCCCCTAAACACCCCTCAAGTCAGAACCCCCCCGCCCTGCTCCCCGCGTGTCGAACCACTGCTCTCAACATGACAATGAAATGCGATGGTGGGACTGGTTTACTGAGCAACGTACCAGCCCGCGTAATCCGATGTCTGCGTTCGGCTGGAGCTGTGTCCGTGAAATGGGGCTGAAGTCCTTTATTTTAGAGCGGTTACCGCTAAGTAGCTGCTCTCATATTTCCTGTTGTGAAATGCAAAATGAATGATGAGGAAAGAGGAGAGAAAGAATGTAAAAATCTAAATACAGGGACAACAACAACAGCAGATTGTGATAACTAAATGGTAAAAAAGTGATGTTGACATAAGTTATATGTGTATTTACCTCCAGAAACAAGTAACTTGCCGGCCTTAACACCACAAGCCTGTTTGATATGGGACACCCACACTGTATGTCATACCTGAACTCAACCTCTGCAAAAATAAAAACACCCACAAACAGATCCTTGCAATCACTGTGTTGTGCCCCTTCAACCGATGGTGGGATTTCATTTTATGGCGTTGGAAACATGCCTTTGCCAAGAGTGAAATCCATGGTGTCATGCGTTATTACCCGGTGATGGTGACGGTTGCTCCTTCATCTTGTTCGGTGATCGATAACGCTGTCAGTCTGTTTGCGGATCCTTTTGAAGGTCACAACTCTTCTTGTCAGGCTCTCATCTCCACCTGTGATACATTTAATAAGGGAGAATATCACAAAAACATACATACATACATATATATGTGTATATATGTGTGTGTGTGTGTGTATATATATATATATATATATATATATATATATATATATATATATATATATATATATATATATATATATATATAGTTCCACGGTGTGTCAAAGGAAAGAAAAATTAGTCAACCAAATCAGCCAAAATTAACAGCCATCAACTGAAAACATCCCCGGCAGAGCTGTGAGCGCTCCATTGCCCCATGTAGGCCTATAGAAACTTGCTAAGTGTTTTCCTTCCTCCCTTGGCCTGTAAACAGCTGCTTGTGCTTAGGCGGTAAAATGTAAATCTTGATGCTGGCTGTTTATGTAGCCCAAGCTTCTAATCATGCAGACATATAATTGAGTGACGCGTGGTGTCTTTATGAGCGGAGCTGCATTCAAAGGGCAGATCCCTGTATTTATGTCTGTGCCTTTAAAATGGAGGTGGCTGCCTCTCATCTCCACTACTCTCCTAAATGGAGCATGTGTTTATACTGTTCCTATTGTAAGTTGTTAAGCGCTAGGTCCACGCAGAGCTAAAAGCTTAGTGTTTCATACTGGTGAACCGGGATTTTTTTATAGGCCTCGGGTGTTATCGCTGTAAGCTGGTACAGAGGAACATACAAAGTCCTCCCTGGAAGTCAAAGGGATTTTACATCATTTGGTTTGTTTGAGAATGCGCAACAATGACACCAGTTTGAGATTAAAAGAAACACCGGTCTCGTGAACACTTGAGCAATATGTGCGACTCTCAAACGCGGCGTAAAATCGAGGCTGCTTAAAGACACCGTTTGGGTTTTTTTTTTTTTTTGTTACAGTGAAACTCTAACAAACTTTATTTCCCCTTATGCTAATCACTACAAGTTTTTCTGCAAATTATTGCAATAATTGCAACACAATAAACCGTATGTAGTGGGGGGAACTACGGCGTAATTAGGGTTCCCTCCTCCAGGTGCCGGCTCTAAAAAAAGGCAACGTGCCACCATGATGCAAAACTTCCAGCCGACGACCAACCTCAATGTGTTTCTCAATATCTGAAACGTGCAGGCAAGTTTGGACCCTTTCCTGTGATCTCCGAGAGGCTATATAATCTGGAGGTGGACTTGTTGCTCAAATTAGTGGGTAGAGGAATGTGGCACATGTTCAGTATCCATAAATATTGACTCTGGCTTTCTTGCTGGCCGTCTTTGACCTTGGTGGGTTTCCATTTTGGGACCGACCTATATGAAATGTGTCCCGTTTCCCCACAATCCCTTTCATGCACCATGAGCACATGCTCTGCACAGACCGTCAGTCGTGCTTCTCCTGTCAAGCACATGTCAACCGATGAAGTTTACTGGTCGTTAAGTTAAATAAGCCAGATTCGGCTCAACTGTGGAATCGGCACTGAAATGCTGCGACAAATCGTTCTCAGGCTCTAGACAACATCTCTGCAGCTTATCTGCTTGTAGGCATGTTTGTAGTGTGTGTTAAGGTTACATCTGTCTCCACGCGGAGGAATGCGAGCGCAGCGTCCAGCCAAGTTGCTGTTAGCAGCAGGTGAAAGGCTAATGGCTGGAACTGCGGTGTCATCTCAAGGCTTTGTCGGCCCCCCCGACTCCTGGAATGTAGGCGATGACAAGATGAGACCGTGTGTCCGTCTACATCCAACGCAGCATGCACACATGCAGTCGAATACACCTGCGCGCACGCTCAACACGTGCGCTCACACAAATAAGCCCGCACATTCAAATACTATATACACACGGCACATACTGTACACACGCATGTTCGTACAGCAGCACGCCGAGAAACAAGCGTGTACGGGACCAGGCTGAGCAGAGGACAATAACCTGTCTCTTCTTCCTCTTCTTCTTCCGCAGCATCTTTGAAAACAACAAACTTCTTCCATAGTCATCTCCTCAAAATGGCCTCAAATATTTCGTTCTCATGAAGAGATTTATTATACTTATTATTGAGTATTATGCATTGCACATTGTTCTCTCTGCAGGGGGCTTTCCATAACGGTAAAAGATACATCTATTAGCTCTTGTGGGGATGCATGTGAAGGATGTTGGTTTCTGTGACTGTTTGTGCTGTCTTCTCATCTTTTAAGGTACTTTTCCCAAAGGACAAAGGGATAAGCATTGAGTGGAATGTACCGCAGAAGAAAAAATAAAGTTTAATAATACTTCTCCAAACTGTTGGAAACGTATGTGATGTCCCCCATTGCCTCTTACGGATAGGATTAAGGTTTGGCGTGCACCGAGGTTCACTTCAGATGTCATGAATGACATGATCCCAGGTCAACAATGTCTGTGGGTTTGATGACGTAGCTCCTAGTCTGGTGCTCCAATGACATCGACTATAGCCCTCCGATTGTCTTCAGGCGCTCAGAGAAGCAGAATAATCTAAAATGACAAGGGTCAAGAGAGGGAAACAATGACTCATAATGGAGATGTGTTTGGTGGTCTGAGAAATTTGAGTCTTGTTGTTCCAAAACTGATCCATGCACCTGAGGCCTAAGGGTTTAGAATCGAAGACCTGTGATCAGTCAGCGGGTGTCAAGTTGGGTGATCCTCATTGTTGGGACAAATGGTTTTTAAAAAAAAAGTCCCAGTTTAGCCTGGTGAATAGCATATATCAAAACCATCCTCACATTGTTGACCAACAAATTTTGGCTGGGTGGCTTTGTGGCCGAAGAGAAGTTCCTGTAACCTGGAAGTCAAAGGATAATTTCCTATAATAGTCCATGATACATCAATGGCGACAGGCATGGGCGCAATCCATGAATACTGGGATGGGATCCAGCGCTATAACCTGTGGGATAACCCTAGGGTTAGTGGCTGTGTCATACTGATACTGATTTTGCCAAATCAGTATGCGGACCGACGAGACCATGAGATCGGTCGACGCTCCATACTGGATCAGTCAAGGCCCTGGTTAACAACGGCTGCAATTGGTGCTGTGCTCTCACAGGATACGGATGGAAATCCGCTGTGGCGACCCCGGAGAAACAGGGAACAAGCCGAAAGAAGAAGAAGAATTACAAGTCCACGATACACCCAAAAACTGCAGTGTTTTCTGTCAAACTGCACTAGAAAAAGGTATCAAACTCCTACGTGTTAATAATTGTATGTTTCTCAGGTCCAATTTTACGTACCTGACAAATACCTGAAACTGGTAATGGCTATAAAACAACTTTAAATTACAACATTTTAGGATAAGTGTTTAATAATTGTTTTGACATTGTGCTAATGTGGTGTTCAATAGATGAGCCCGCCTCTCTTGAACTTGAGTTTTACCGTCTAACTTTTAAAGGTCTGTTGCCATCTGCCACTATCACAAATGAATAAATAAACGTTTACTGGAAGGAAATACTGACTGTACTGATGCTCACAGCGGTGTTGGGGCTAGCCCTTACTGTCTGGGTCACAGTTTAACCTTTCAGAGCGCTCATCAGTAGGTAGTTCATTTATGTCTCTGATATAATATCTCCCTGCCCTCCCTCTCCTGCTGCCAGGCTTTTGCTCTACGTTGTTGTCCTTTCAATCAGAGTGTAATTGGATCAGCCGCCGCGATGAGATAAGCCTGATGTCTCTGGCTCAAAACAATGATAGAGGAACAACCCACACAGCCGCATGGTCTCCTCAACCAACTCTGGGCATCAGTGATCAAGTCTCTCAACACAGCTCTTGGGTGGACACGTTCCTCTGTGCCAAGCTCATGCATTCTGTGCCAAGACACACATATTGGCATGCTTACAAACAGACACACACACACACACACACACACACACACACACACACATGAAAACACACTCAGACACATGTGCATGCACGCGTGCACACACACACACACACACACACACACACACTGTAGGGAGAGAGGAGAGAGAGACAGAGAAGCAGAGAAAAACAGAGCGAGGCACAGAGGCAGAGAGAAAGAGAGAGAGGCAGAAAGAGAGGCAGAGAGAGAGAGAGGCAGAGAGAGGTAGAGAGAAAGAGGCAGAGAGAGAGAGGCAGCGAGAAAGAGGCAGAGAGAGAGAGAGGCAGAGAGAGACAGGCAGCGAGAAAGAGGCAGAGAGAGAGAGAGGCAGAGAGAGAGAGGCAGCGAGAAAGAGGCAGAGAGAGAGAGAGGCAGAGAGGCAGAGAGAGACAGGCAGAGAGGCAGAGAGAGACAGGCAGCGAGAGAGAGAGGCAGAGAGGCAGAGAGAGACAGGCAGAGAGAGACAGGCAGAGAGGCAGAGAGAGACAGGCAGAGAGAGAGAGACGCAGCGAGAGGCAGAGAAAGAGAGAGAGAGAGAGAGAGAGAGAGGCAGACTAAAATAAAGCCCTCTCTTTTTCTCTGTCTAATCCTCTCACTTGGGTAATTAAAGATACTCGTAGCTTACTGTGTGAGGCCTGATTCCCCCCAATCTAAAGCATCTAAATGCCGAGCAGCCTTTTACCTGGGCTCTAGTTCAGAGCACTAAGTTCACCAAGTGCTACTTTGGCAACAACTGGGACCCAACTATCACTGCTGAAAGATTAAACACCGCCATGGAGCACATATACTATATAGTGTGAATCAAATAGCTTGTTATAATATATCCTTATTTTACTGATGGTGGAACGGATTAATAATAACATGGATGAATTGAAGCTAGAACGCATGAACGAGAATGACTGACTAAATGTGTAGGACTGGAAAGGAGGGCATACATTGTGATGTGGGACATGTACTCCATTATCAGTAATAATCCTCTGCTTTACTCTGTCAACAGTGTGATCCGATGACAACTCGGTGATACGGAGAGCAAAAGAAGTTATCTAGCATCTAAGTTTCACAACCAACAAAAAAAAAAAAAGAGGGAAAGAAATGGATGACAGGATCAAAATGACTCGAGGCGAGCAAGAGGAAGACCGGGAAACAGAGCACAATGCCACTCAGGTAAAAGGTATGCACCCACAGGCCTCAGTATTTTAATTGCTAAGTGGATGATCTGGGATTATCCCTCATAAAATGTTATTGTCGTGGAAGGAGACAAAGATATCTTGTGATCTCAGTGGGGTTTAATCTATTGCCATCTCTCCACAGAAAACAGCTCCGCTGCTTTGGCCAAAACACAGCCGCATGCCCTACCATCATCACCTAATGGAAGTCACTACAGGGAATCAATGGAGGCTTTTCTTATGGAGATGGCCAAAACATTAATGTTGTTGACTAAACCCCATGGGCTAATGCCGATGGAGAAAACGTCCTCTTCCCCTTGTACTCAACTGACTGCAAGTGCGAATGCAGCAGGTACTCTCAGAAATGAGTCTTAAAGTATTTAAGATGATGAATTATGCTCATTCGTAGGAGAAGAGGCATGCTGCTTTTGTGAGATGGAGGAAGTGGGTTTTTTTTGTCCTTGCTCCACAGAGAGGATGCTCTGTGGGCACACAACTGAGAAAAAAAAACAACAACAGTCGACTTCAATCAGCACTTTCTCAAATGCAGCAATCATAGTGGAGAACTATGCATGTAATATGCGCTCAGAAACAAGACCTGGCAATGATGCGTTGGTAAAGCTACATGAAATATGAAAAACCCAAGATGCAGCCAGAAGCAACTATACATCTTTCATATATGGGTATCTTGGAAACACACACACACACACACACACACACACACACACACACACACACACACACACACACACACACACACACACACACACACACACACACACACACACACACACACACACACACACACACACACACACACACACACACAGAGCATGGGTTCAGCAGGACAGTGGAGTCTCTCTGTAGTGGACTTTAATCCTCTAAAATACAAAGGCAACACGTTGTGTAGTGGCTGTCATTAGTCCTAATCCAAAATAAAAACACAACTGATCCAGTCATTAACATATTTTGATCAATTATCTGCAGCCTCTGTGCAGCTAAACTGCCTGTAGTTCTGCTGTGTGATTACATTCATAAGAAAATAACACTGACGACAGTTTATTGTATAGGAACCACATGAGAGGGACGAGGGGGGGGCGTTATTTTATGTGCACTTGCTTTAAAGAAAAAAAAAGAAGAAAATACTATAATGCGATGTTATGTAATGAATATCACCTATCACACGGTCTAAAGGGCAACAGTAAGAACATAACTTCACGTTTCAAAACTACATACACCGACAAATGCATGCAAAAGAAGAAGAAAAAGAAGAGAAAAATGGTATATGGAAATACACCTTTTTTATACGTCGTTTTAAGTATGCGGGAGGTGCTTTATGATCAACAAATGATTGACAGCCTCGCTTTGGTGACATCACTGTACGACAAAAAGAGTCGTAAGGGGAAGAGAAGGCACCAATCAATTGAACCACTGCGCTGCGACGCACGCAGGAGAGGCGACGCATTCACAGCAGCAAGAGTCCAAGGAGCGACACTTCTTCAGGTATCTTATCTCTAAAACAACAACAACAACAACAACACAGCTCCGCTGAACTTTTATCCTATAGCTTCGCACTTCCCTTTTGAAGGATGTTCAGCCAAGGTGCTTTATACTTAGATCGATCCTGCCTACGCGAGTTCGCTTCCTCATAGACGAACACATTTCATTTTTTTTTCTTCTTCTTCTTCTCCCCCCGTACTGTGACCAAGACGCCCGATTTGCAGCTGGTGAGAATATGTGCGCAAGGCGATCGGTGCAGTGCATGGGCTGTCTCTGGTCCGCCGAGGAGAAACGTGGATTA
Organism: Lampris incognitus; assembly: GCF_029633865.1. NCBI lineage: Eukaryota > Metazoa > Chordata > Actinopteri > Lampriformes > Lampridae > Lampris > Lampris incognitus. Next base: position 30,328,459 of record NC_079225.1, read on the forward strand.
AACACGAATTAATGTGGAATTTATCGGAGCCCAAAGGTGGAACGACGACCGGACACAGCGCTTCCTCAACAGGTACAAAAAAAACAACCCAAAAACTGTTGACTTTGGCTTGAACTTTTTTTTTCAGTTTGCCAAGAGATTCTAAATGTCGTTCAACAACGTATACGTTTATTATGATCAATATTAGCTCGACTAAGGCTGTTCTTGATGATTGTCAAAACAAAATTCCTCGACTATGAGGTCTTCTGTACTGTATGCGTAAAAGTTACGCACTTCCGAACGAGGTTGATTGAAATATAACGAAAGTTTCTTCTTCATCTGCTTTTTCTTCTTCTGGTGGTTCTATAATTCAGATGTCACTGACTTTTGATGTATATGCTTTTGATGCCCTGCGTCTGCCCAGAGGACTAAGTCCGGGCTACATCTGGCCCGAGTACGCACGTCAGATCTCTAACACCTGCGAGCCTCGAAGTAACTCTATCCCTTATGATTATAGTCATACATGACCGTCAAAGCCGCGGCAAATAGGCGCTTGTAGCACTGTCTGACTGCCTCTCCTATAAAGCTGTTTATGCCAACTTTTCTTTTTGTTTCATGACAGCATTCTTTAATGCTTAGTGTGATCTTTCGGACTACACAGGCAAGACTTGTAGCTATTTTTCTTATATATATATCAATATAGATATATAGCCTCACCAAAATGTTCTCTTTATCTCTTGTCTAATTGGAGACGTCTTTTTTTTTGTCTCCGGTCTTCCCCTCAAGTTTTTCTTTTGATTTCTCCCTCTTTCCTGTCACCCCTGCCCCCCCCTCTTTTTTTGTTATCGGACTCATGTCTTTCATAACTTCCTCACCTTGATAGTTTCATGTCTTAGTTTGCCTCTATAATGTTCAGATCAATCTCTGTCTGTGTAGCTGGGGGGTGTGGGTGCGGGGGGGAGGGGGGTATTCCCAACCCTTTTTTTTTGTTCCTCACTTCAAAGTGAGTCGTCTCGCTTTTTAACCTGCTCTCCTTCAATAATTCCTATTGCATGGAGGGATCACACAGCTGGGGGGATTGCTGCACTGAAAGCTCCGATGTCCCAGCTGTCAATACCTCAGTGTGTGTGGATGTGTGTGTTTGTGCACACGCACACATGTGCACGCGTGTGTGTGGATGTGTTTGGTGCCTGTGTATTGACAGAAGCTGACTTTCTTCGCAGGGACTGACTGATCATGGTCGCTGTGGTCCGCTCTCTCATGGTACTGCTGCTCGCTCAGGTGTTGCTGGGAGGTGCTGCGGGACTTATCCCTGAGGTCGGCCGAAGGAAATACAGTGAATCCGGGAAACAGACCGCGGAGCAGTCGGAGAGTTTCCTCAACGAGTTCGAGCTCCGGCTCCTCAACATGTTTGGACTGAAGCGCAGGCCCAGCCCGAGCAAACAGGCTGTGGTGCCGCAGTACATGGTGGACCTTTACCACATGCACTCGGCCAACGGAGAGTACAGCACCAAACGGCCCAAAAACATGGGCAAACACGCAGAGAGAGCCGCCAGCAAGGCCAACACGATTAGAAGCTTTCACCATGAGGGTATGTATTAGTGACATACTTTACCTGTCAGGTGGAGAGCGCATCAGCTCTCTCTCAGACGGTGCAAGCCTATATTTAAACGTGACTCAAGGGAAGCAAAGACGAACTTGCAGAGTCTTTACTGTTTTTATGGGGTGTTAGTCATTGAAGGACGACACGTGTCCGGGCTATTACGCTTTCTTAATAAGTGATTAGAAACTTCTGAAACTCACTGACACAATTTTCCAGACAGGCGGTTGTTGCATTAAATAAATAGATTAATAAATTCACTCTAATCCTTGGAAGTGATGATGCAACCCGTGAAACCAAACATTCCACTGGCGCTGCTGCAACACGCATCAACAACACCAAGGGTGGTGGTATCCCTGGGGTAATTTGTTTCTAAATAATTGATGGTGTTTACGTGGGCTCTGAAAACAGTTTTTCCAGACACGCACCGTAGGAGCAGGATAAAGGGCGGTGTGCCGTTGTGCAGGTGATAGTCATCACCCTGTTACTTCAATAACACACGACATGACATTATACGCTAACACGCTTTATGACAGAGCCCTGCTGTCAGACTGAATTGTGAGTCATTTCTAACAGGACTGAAATTAGCTTTTGGCACAAGCGGAACAGAGCGAAGGGTCGCGCGCCCTGTTCTTTCCAAACCGCCCTCTCACGCGCTGTGCGCCATTACGCACGTTCCAATAATATAACACCATAATTGCACATCTAGATTATACCTCATATATATATATATATATATATATATATGCAGAGATTCTTGAATTTAGCCTAGCGTTTCATTTGAATCCATCCCCCAAAAACATATGTTGCTTAGATGATTATCCACCCTGCTTAATGCCCCTGTCTGGATAAAGTGCATTTTTTTCCCCCATGCAGATGTGCGTATCCAAAGCTATTGATTCCAAGGTGGATATGACCACATTCCTGCACACCACAGATAGTCAATAGGCGACGTAACATAAATACCATATATATTGACTACATCACTCCCTAAGCAATGGAATGGGTGCACTTGTTGATAATATTGAAACGTATCAAAATGCGTACGTTACAAGTAATTGCATCCTCGGGTGAGCATATTTCAAGGAGCAACTCTTTATCAATCATTCGAATCTTAAATCTGCTGTGGCCCGTGTTCAAGTTTCTTCTTCTTTTTTTTAAAAAATTACATAGCCTACAAGCTACTGAGTCCATTGGGATTTTTACACAGAGTCTTTATACAGAGCACGAAGTGTTTGAGTGGGGAAGTTTCCATCAGGGGTGAGTCAGAGGGTTGGTTGGTGGAGTGGTTGCTTGGTTGTCCTCCAGAGGCCTAGTGTGGATGACACCCAGTGGCTACACTGACACATTACAAACAAGCCTAGCTGGGCAGCCGGGCTGAGTGACTGCTCCCAGCCCACTACTGGAAACCTGCGCTCCGGGCCAGCACACACCTTGACACCACCAGCCATTAGGGGTGTGCTCAGGCTTTGTTTACATACTCTCCCGAGGCGGTTCATCCAAAGCTAACAGCGTTTTCAGGGCTGTTAGTCTTCCTATGTCAAGAGACCTGGTGCTGATGGCCACCTTGTGTAATAACCATGTATCTACATATGTAAGCTCGGCACATCAAAGAAAAGCACCCTCAATCATTCATCACATCTGCTTGCTGATATTAATTTCACCGGGATAATTAGTTTCAGTGCTATCGGCTTTCAAAAATAACCATTTTCCGTGCCAAATAGAACATTTCCACTATTACACAGGAATTGGCTGCCAAGAGACAGGTCTGTGATAAATGACCCGGCATTAGCCGTTATCTTTTGTTTTGGCATGCAGCGCAAATAGAAATTAGGAATGTTGATACACTCATATCTGTGGTTCGCAAGTTTTTGACAAGTTGCAACTTGTTCATGCAGCAGTTCCCTCAATGAGAGAGGGAAAGAGAAAAAAGAGAGAGGGAGAGATAGCGAGAGAGAGAGGGAGAGAGAGAGAGTGCAGCGGAAACAGAAAAAGAGATATAGAAAAGAGGATTTGGGGCTAAGTGAAAAAGAAGGAGAAGGGGATTTGGGTCTGAGGAAGGATAGAAAGAGAGTGATTGGGGATAAAGGAGAGGGAAAGAGAGAGAAGGGGTTTTCCCACATCAAATGAGGAGTGATAGGCCTAATTGAGGTCTTTGTGCCTGTGGAGGGAGGTTTAGGATGAGAAGGTGGAATTTCCTAAATGCCTCCTTTGAAAAAAAAAAAAGCCCTGAGTTCAAAGTTTGTGTTTATTTCACCACACCAAACAGATTTTGAAAGTACGTCTGCGTATCGTCTATGATCCGCAGAATATAAAGCTGCATGGCGGAGGAGTCAATCTACACTTGTGACAAACATTTCTTTCCTTTTTTTTTTTGCACACTGCAGAAGGGAACACAAACGAATCGGGTACGCAAAAAGGATTTTCCTATACTCCCAGGCAGTTGTGAAAGTTGTGTTAACTAACTGCACATTCACTACGGTCTGCCCCCGAGCCTAAAATGAAAGACAGAGCGGTTTGATCGGGAGTCTAACAGAAGCTGATCTGCATGGATAGAAAAAGAAGGCTATGGCAGTGACAAGGATGTTTTTCTGGCCTTAAGGCAGTATAGCGTTTTTTTTGTGGTGTTTATCAGGAACTAGGACCTGTTAGCACTGCTTAAAAATAAACCTCATTCGGCTGTAAAAGATCAACATACTATAAATAAGTCAGTCCCTCTATCCACGGTCAGCGGTCTCACATCTTAATAGCATCGCAGATTAGTGTGTGGTTCTCTAGCTTCTGGTATTAGCAAAGACCCGTTTGTGTTACATATATACACACACTGGTGGCCACTTCAACAAAGGTTAAGAAAACGGTTGACATTTAAAGACACTGACATTTTGGTGTTGATCTGATAAATCCCAGATTGATTTCCCTGTTGGTCTCATGATGAAACGGGGCTTTGATGATCCACAGATAAATAGTGCGTGTACGGATGTATTTGGGGGAGGGGGGGTGCACTGGGATTGGTAATTGCATGTAGCAGCCAATTCTTAAAGGGTAAATATTCTATGCGTGGCATTTACAGGCTAGCTAGCATGCACACAGAAGATGCAATCGCTGTTCTTCTGCTTGATGTTATCGGGACATGGGGGTGCACCGCTTTGATCTCTTGACATTCACTATGGTAAATTTATGAGCACGACACTAATGAGGCCATTAGATCACCACCAGCATTTGCCTGCTATTACACTGTGGTCATACGTACATAATATGGGTATCTGTATAATTCCTGTTTTACAATGACCAACACCGTCTCACTGTAAGCACGTGGCAGCCTGGCTAGCTACACGTCAAAGGAAAAAGAAAGCTTTCACTTGTGCGTGTGTGTGTGAGAGAGAGAGAGAGAGAGAGAGAGAGAGAGAGAGAGAGAGAGAGAGAGAGAGAGAGAGAGAGAGAGAGAGAGAGAGAGAGAGAGAGAGAGAGAGAGAGAGAGAGAGAGAGAGAGAGAGAGAGAGAGAGAGAGAGAGAGAGAGAGAGAGAGAGAGAGAGAGAGAGAGAGAGAGAGAGAGAGAGAGAGAGAGAGAGAGAGAGAGAGTATGAGGGAGAGAGCGCAAGCGAAAGAGGCACAGACTAAAAGCCACATGAGAGACCAAAATCTATGAAACAGAGCAGCCTTTAATCATAGGTGCTCTTTTTCACTCGTGCAAACATGCCAAGCCTCTTTGTTGCAGCCTTGCAGTGCATATCAAATCCTCGTTCCCTTACATTTTGCCTCTCTCTTTTGCTACCTTCTGTAGAGTCTATGGAGGCCCTGGCCAGCCTGAAGGGCAGAACCACCCAACAGTTCTACTTCAACCTCACTTCCGTTCCTGGAGGGGAGCTTATCACCTCCGCAGAGCTACGGATCTTTAGGGACCAGGTCATGGGAGCGTTGAACCCCAAGAGCAACTCCAGTAACAGCACTGGTAATGGTGCGGCTATTGGTGGCGGCTTCCATCGCATCAACATATACGAGATATTTGGTGCCCCTGTCACACCCGGTGGAGAACACCTGACTCGCCTGCTGGATACTCGGCTGGTGCAGGACTCTCTGAGCCGCTGGGAGAGCTTTGACGTCAGCCCCGCCATATCTCAGTGGACCAACGGGGGACGCCACAACCACGGCTTCATGGTGGAGGTGCTTCACCCAGAGGAGGTGGAGGGGGGTGGGGGAGGACGCCGAGAAACGGAGGAGGCACGTCAGGGTGAGCCGGTCCCTGCACCAGGACCAGGACTCGTGGCCACAGGCCCGGCCCCTGCTGGTGACCTACAGCCACGACGGCAACGGCGACGCGGTCCTCCACACGCGGGAGAAACGCCAGGCAGCCCCCCGCAAACAGCGCCGAAAGCACCAGCACAAGGCCAGCTGCAGGAGGCACGCCCTGTACGTGGACTTCAGCGATGTGGGGTGGAATGAGTGGATAGTGGCGCCCCCTGGCTACCATGCCTTTTACTGCCAAGGGGAGTGCCCCTTCCCCTTGGCGGACCACCTCAACTCCACCAACCACGCCATCGTGCAGACGCTGGTCAACTCAGTCAACTCTAATATCCCCAAAGCCTGTTGCGTTCCCACCGAGCTTAGCCCCATCTCCTTGCTGTACCTGGACGAATACGAGAAAGTAATTCTGAAAAACTACCAGGACATGGTTGTGGAGGGATGTGGTTGCCGGTGAGAGATGGTGGGATGGACGGACAGATGCAAGGGGGTAATCAGAGAGGGGATGGAAAAAAAAAAGACTTACTATAAGAGGTTTTTATGGACACCCAGTTTCCCAATGAAGACGCTTATTTATATGAAAGAAAGACACAAAACAGAGTTATCGTGGAAGAAGAAGAAGAAAAAAAACTATATATGAATATATTTATGTCTACGTAATGTTGGGAAAAAAATAAATATTTTAATCAGAGGAATATTCCTTTACTGGTTTTGAAAATGTATTTGTGATGTACATTTCGAAATGGGTGCAATACCACATGAAGTATAATGCTCAGATTTTTATTTTGTATTTATTTCTATTATAACCACTTTATTTGTAAATAAATAATGTGTATTTATCGTGAGAACACACGTGGTCACTCCAATTATCCGAGACTGGCTAAGATGAACAGCGGGGTTTGCTGATCTGTCAGAAATCCAGAAAGGTGGCTGCCTCTGAACAGAAACAACAGTGTCTCATACTCTCTCACAGAAATTAGCCAGGAAGGAATAACACACTGCGATTGCAAACCAAGCACCAACTCCTATGGTAAATGAAACTGAAAACCACCAACAATAGATGTTTATAGAGGAAAGTGACGGGGTAAGGTCACGGCGCTGGTGCTGTAATGGACTACATTAAGGTGTAGGGTCACAGGAGGGGAGTGGCGAGCTGCAAGCTCACAGATGTTGCAGGCTCCCGCGGGAGGTTTAGCAAAACACTAGGGCATGTTTTCATGCTTTACATGTCATTGCAAAGATCCCTGGGAAGGCTCCTCTAAAAGTTAGCCATTACTTTTTTCTTTTTTTCTTTTTTTTTTTCTTCCTTTCTTTCTTTCTTGAGGGATGTGAGATGGAAAAATAGACAACGTGTAGGCCGGCTTTAGTGTTAAGAGGCCTTTCGGGGAAGGCCGGAGAGGCAACCAAGTTTATTTGCAGAGCAATTTTAGACAGGACAGGTTGCAAGCTCTGTGGCAGACAACTGCACCAACAAACACACACAGCAAGAGAAAAGGTTCGGTGCTACTTTAATTAATAAAGACAAACCATCACACATGCACACATGCACACACACACACACGCATGCACGCACACACCTGTGCCTGCCCTTGGACTGCACATGCTCAGACAGATTCCGCCCTTCTCTTTTGAGTTTGGCTGCCTCCCTTTTGTCGTCTCTGAGTCATACGGCTCTGATGTGTTTCTGGCACCAAAGGAAGAACCCCATAGGGGACGTTTGAGAGAGCGCATTGACGGGAGCAGATAATGACCTGCAACACAAACGATACCACACACTGACGCCTAAAAACAGATTAGCAGTCATGTTTTATTCACCGAGACAGCGGCGTGTTAGCTGGCTGGCAAAAGCGAAACGTATCGCGTGTCCATGGCAAGACAGTCCAAGCGCCATTGTCTGCGTTAATATCCCCACACTGCAGTGTTTCTTGCGGAAACAACGCAACGGGTAGACCAGAGTGAATTGACTAAAAATGTTCCAGAAAGAGACAGATGAAAATTTATACTGCAGCCACAATAGCAGATCAGATAATGAGAGGGGGAAGAAAAATGGAAAGGGAGAGTTTTTTTTGTGGAGTTTGACTGACTGCTTTTTGTGCTGTGTTTGCATTAGAAAGGGTTTGGAGGGAACACAGGGCAGCTCAAAATGCTCTAAATAGAATGTTTTTTATGTGAGCGCACATTGGGACCGTGGAATGTTGGTTTTCAATCTCAGACACATGCATACGCTTGCATGGAAAACCAACGTGGTTGTTTTTTCAATCATCTATTCAAGGGTTTCCTGGTGGGCTTTTCTCTCGAAAAACAAATGTGCGTTGAACAAAGATATGCTTGTTACTTATATAGGAAATGTAAATCAAAAACGTTTAGGAGGAGCGGTGAGATTTTATTCACCCAGCAGTGCAAACACTGAAACGTCAAACCCTTTCAAGTGTCCCCAGGTCACGGCCGCCTCACGTGGTATCCAGAATTTGCCCCGGCAATGCGTTTCTATTGTATCTATTGACATTGCTGGGCAATAACAGACATCATAATACCTAGTTTTATTCTCCGGGGCTATACAGCACACGTCTGCTGCAGATGATGCAACCGCCTACAACTTTTTTAACCCCCATCGGCACGCCCCCGCCCCCTCCTCCTCTTCCTCTCCACCGCATTTCAGTTTCAATGTTCTGCATGTGTTATTTTATTTTACCTTGCATCCGCTGCCGCCCCCCCCCCCACCATCCGCCCCCACCTTCTTATCCCATCTGGTGTCCATTTCGCCCGTGTGGACCCCACCATACCGCAACCCAGCACACATGGGCTCCCCGTAGCTCTGCCAGTAGCAGCGCCTGAAACACCCCTGCAGCATTTTAATGGACTTCAGGAGGAAGTCACTTCGCTGGTACACTTAATGAACATTTGATAGAAATCAACTCGATGTTCGACGGTAAAGTCCTTAACTCCCTCCAACACATACAACCCCCCCTGCCCCCCCGCCCCCCAAGAAAAACAACAAAAAAAAGTTACTGCCAAAAGTTTTAGGGTTGAGCTTAAGAGTGGGGGAGAAGAAAAATGCTTGTGTTAAAAAAGTGTTAGATTTAGTGGTTTGCCTTTATAGCTCAAGTCCATAAACCTTTCATGGGGTTGGATGGAAATACTGCTCCCAGAGTGGGTGACACATGGGTAGTGCTCCTGAAACACTGCCCCTCCTGCACCCCAACCCAGCTGAACTTGGTTCCGGTTGTTCTGTGAGTTAGCCAGTGTTCTTCCGCCCTCTGAGGGTTTCTCATATTAGAGCCAGGTTACTATCAGACAGCTCCTTGGGGACCACTCCTAAACCTCTCGCTAAGAACAGGTGTCAAGGGTCAAAGTAATAAGGACCTATTATTTCTGCCATTACTGACTGACTTCCAGGCTCATCACATCAGCAGGGGCTAGTGACTCAAAGTGTGGTCAGCCAGTGACTGGGACTGAAGACATAACTATCCTTCCTTTTATGCGGCTCCTGTAAGAATATAGAGTGCAGGGAGCACTGATTTACCTACTGTATTCTTAAAGTGTGCATTTCTAAATGTTTGGCTAAGGTTTTAGCCTTTGTGTGTGCGACTTGGTAATCTGTGATTTAGTTATAAAAGCATAACTGTGAGAAATGCTTTCTTGGCAGGATTCTCTTCACCTGCTACACAGACCTCTCTGCGAAAGCCACTCTCTGAAAACAGATTTTCCCCTTCTTTCTCCCTGAACATCTGGTAAATCGGTTAAAGGTGTTCTTAGCTCTCTTTGTTTACACACAAACACACAACTGAGCAGCCGCACAACTGATGAGCATAACACTAGGAGCGGGTCTCTACTAACATGGCAAGGCTTATTTGATTTTTTTTTCTTCTTCGCTCGTTGTGCAGCAAACCACACCACAAGTATCTACAGCTCCAAACAACCAAAATCATAAGGGTTATAAAATCAGATTTCCAGATTTCTGGCTGGCCCAGATTTGGAAAGTATGTGGTGTGCCGTGCACCTTTGATGAAGCAGAGCACTATGGGAGCTCTAGACTGGCTCCGTGCCAGGGTGGGACATGAAAACGCAAAGAATCAGGGAGGGACAGCCGCCACTTTTGAGCCTTTTCTTACTCCAGTTCGTCTTTTCTTCCTTGTGTGCCGCGCACACTAATTTTAGAGGTGGTACGCATGGTGTTTTTTCTGTTTTCCGAGAACAGTCGGCGAGATGACGTCCAGCATAGCTGAGACTGTGGCATCTGTGCTGCAGCTCTGAACACATCAAACAGACCCGCGTCCTCAGATTCAGGAGCAGAGAAAATATGGAAATTACTTTTCCAGAGCGACTGCAGGGATGATTGTACTTTTACATAAACAGTCTTAGCCCTTCGCTCTACTGTATGCGTATGCGTATATGAATATACATGCATTTAAGTATATCTGAAGTGCGTGTGGACATTGGAGCAAATGCACAAGTGTCCATGGCCGATGACCTACTACACTCACATAACAAGCGGGTTGTAGAAAATGACATAAAAGCTATTGGTAACGTGTTCCTGAAATATGTTCTGCTACTACCATTACCATAAGAACTAATCATCCATGGGATCACAGTGGAGTTGGCCTAGAGTGACATGCTGGAATCATTACCTCTGGCCGGGACTCAATGAAGGAGAGGTAGAGACCATTATGGTCTTACACTCATGGCGGTATAGTTTAGTATAGTCTTGCTATTATGATACTCTCGAGAACAAGGCAATGAAACCTTAGAGGACAGACTTGAGCCCGCGCCAGACAGTTTCTATCGATGAACCATGGGATGGAACACAAACGGCTGCTTCCCTTTTTGTCCAAGAAACGTGAATCACACAAAACATTACTATAAATGTCTGGGTGAGTGTGACAATCTAGGTCCCTCTTTTTTTCTTCAGAGAACATGAGTGGATGTGACTTTCTGAGAGAGCGAGAGCGAGAGAGAGCGAGAGCGAGAGAGAGACAGAATGGATGGAAAATTGACACATAAGTGCTATCCAATTTGGCTAGTCATTGCGCCACCATGATGGATAATTCACAGAGCCCACTTAGTTTCTAATAAATCTTTCATGTGAACAAGAGCCAATCACATCACAGCAAATCTTTTTTGTCTTTAGGTGAAAAATCCAGACTACATTTGCAAAATAACGTTATAATTCTTTGCACAAACGAGTAATGGGTTTTAGGATAGTGTACCTTTGCAGTGTGTGGACCAGCTCTTTTCCGCAGAGGATACAGGAAGGAGTTCCATATGGACCACATATGGGTTTCTACAACAGGCTGGTGGATGGATTCGCCTCTAGACACTGATCTGAGGTCAGTGTTGTGTTTATTCCTCTGATGGTTACAGTTAGGTTTGGGGGTGGGGGGTGAACTCAGCTAATCCTAGGACCCTGCCTAAGGGCGTCTCCTACACCCAGATCTTGAAAGGGGGAGTGTGGTTACAGGAGCATCCTCCATCTTTGTAGCAGGAAGTGAAGAGATCAATCAAAGGAAGCAACATGACATCCCCCAGCACGCCTATTAGATAAATGTCAGTCTCCGACACAATAAATCTCACTATTACCATGCATAAACATCAAATGGTTGATGTTTCTGTTCAGTGATGGCAATAAAAAGCAAGTCAGATCTCATCTCTTTGGCCTGACGACAGACCAAAGCTCATAAAATATCTCGACTAGGTTACCCACATGTCTGGTTTATGAAAATAAATTTACAAATACACCACGCTACATCTAATCACCAGTACAAGTATCTATCTGCTTTGTTGTCTTAAATTAGCCGCATATCTCTGGGACTGTTCGATGCATTTTCAATGCATAAACATTGACCTTAAAATCAGTTCCAAAGCTGTTTCTATATGGACAGTAAAAAGGGGCTGACAGATAATATATTTTACTTATAGGTATCCTCCTGTGATTAGAGTAGAATAGTTACCATTTTCATGTGTTCAGCCAGCAGATGGCAACAACCTGTCTCCCACACTGTTGAACTCCACAACTCCCATCCACCACCACCACATCCCCCCTGTCAGCTTGCAGCTACAGAGACAGCCAAGATAGGGGGAAGGATAGGAGAGACAGATAGGTATCACATGTCATTTCTTTCAAACCCTCTAAGAGGTTTGCACCATTTGAGTGACTTCTGTATGTTCACGTTCCACAGTCTCCTCCATCCAAGTATTGGGAAAAACCAACTCAGATGTCATTGTCATGGAGCTGCAAAGTGCCAGTGCAGCACCTTGAGAAATTCCAGGCCTGGAAACTCAGTCCGCTAAGCAGCAGTTGATCCCTGGCTATGAAAGGAGACCTGTTATGGAATTCGAGGCCTCTCTTGGTGGTCTATGAGAACAAGCTGGCGCTGAACCTTTTGTACTTAGAGCAGATTACCAGGAGGCTTCTTCCAGATGCAGGGCACAAGGGGAAACAGGTTCTATTTCTCTTGGAGGTATGGGACAAATCCGCTCCCCACACTTTTCTCATTAGCGTAATAAGCTTTGTGTAAACCACTGAGATGACACAGTCAAGGGCACCGGTACTGTCTGATCCATCCATCCATCCATCCATCCATCCATCCATCCATCCATCTACACAGCTCTACTAGTATGGTTCCAATTTCAAGTTTACTGTCTTTCATAATAGAAATGTGTCTCACATGATACCAGAGAAATTAAATGCTTCATATGAGCTTTGTCCAGCCTGCACATTGACAAAAATTGGCCCTTGTGTTATGTAAAATGTAAAAAAAAAAAAAAAAAAACGCTGACTTGTGTGTAATTGGTACCTGTTGGTTGGATGCTGTTTCACATCTGGCGACTATGCATACAATGTTATTGCCAACAAATGTTACCCCGCATGCAGAATGAAAGAAAAAAGTGGATGCAATTCATAAACGGGATCGAAAATCAAAAAGGTAAAAAGTGTTCTGTAAATTAAAGTCTGCACAGGGGAACTTCAGCAAAATAATTCTCCAGAACCAGTCACTTCTCAGGGGCAAGCTTCTTCATCCTGACTGTGGAGGGAGATGACAGCAGCGCGTTTATGTAAAGACCAGGTTCCTAAACTGCGGCCCTTGGCCAATTCAGCTACGAGGTGTAAGTCACACTCCTTCACCCCGCTCTCCCACAGCCTGTCAGTGGCATGGCAAAGTCTGCCTCACCCAGCTTCCTGTGACTCACTTCCTGTCCCAGCCCTGCACCTGCGCTCCCCTGGGTGATGTCATGGCAGGTTTTCCTCTTTGAGTCGTGCAACTAAGCACACTCCCCGTCTGGCATTGTGTGTGTGTGTGTGTGTGTGCGCGTGTGTGTGTGTGTGTGTGTGTGTGTGTGCGTGTGCGTGTGTGCGTGCGTGCGTGCGCATGTGTCCATCAGTTTGTCTGGCTAAGACATCAGTCGGTGGACCTGGGGTGAATGCGGCCCTTCATGGCTTATTGATGACCTCTTCCATGAGGCAAAGGCTGACGAAAGGAGAAAGGCACATCAAACAGACGGTAGAGGAAGAGGAGAGAAATAGGTGGAATATGGAAGCCATCCCAAAGCAGGATTACTGTGAATTTTTCTCCCTCTTCCTCCCTCTCAAAGACACCAGCATCACCACTCAGTGCCTCCTTGTGTCTGTGCAATCAATTACATGTTGGTGGAATCCTTCCATGAATCATTACTGACCTTCACCTGCTGAAAGCTTGACCTTCGCAAGACGAAGACTCTGCTCTTCGATGAAGAGATGACCTCTAGATGTCCTCAATATCTGTAGGAATAATCACAGTGGGCTTTTCTACCATTGGTAACCGCAGTGAAAATGATAGATTGAGGGGAACGCACCACTTGGACGGGCTCATGAGCAAATGGAAATATCGTATGAGAATGAGTGCATACTTTTTTCCCTCATCCTGAACTGTAAGAGGTAATGTTGTTTTTCTTCTGAACAGACTTCTTTTTTTTTTTGCACGTTCTCTTTTTTCCATTAAATTGGGTGAGTATGTTCATGAGCTGGCAGGAAATGCCTTACGGCTCCCGTCAGCAGAGGAGAAACCCGTTAAAGGTCAAAGGTCACAAAAGGAAGGCAGTAAGTATATATCAATATTCATTTCCTTTTCTGGTATGTTCACAGACCTCTTGCTAGTTTTACTGTTTCTCTCCTCTTCTCTCTCACTGTGTTCCGGATCATTAGTTCTTGCTAGCCGCCTGTTGACAGCGTTAGCAGCGCTAATGGTCTTCTGGTCTTCTGTGGGAAAGTTAGCATTGTGTCCTACCTCTGTGTGTGTGTGTGTGTGTGTGTGTGTGTGTGTGTGTGTGTGTTTGTGTGTGTGTGTGTGACATGTGTCACATCCATCGGGCAAAGTGGCTGAGAGATGGCACAGTCCAGAAGCAACCCAGTGAAAGAAGAGGACTTTGGGGCCACTATATTTCTCTCTAACTTCCCCAATAACTAACTTCTCACAACTTCTCACTCACACTCTCACTCACACTTCTCAACAACTGGGCTCCTACAGTGTCCCATCTCATTAAACCTGTTCAGTGATATTTCATAAGCATCAACTGCAAGACGATAACATCTCATTTTAATTCTACAGTTGTGTATTAGCGAAAATGCAACCGTGACGAACTCATCCGAAACGCCAACAAGTTGGAGAGGCAAAAACCTGATAAAGCTGAAGGAGTATTCTTAGAAACCCCCTTTATTAGAATGAGCAGCATTTAGAGGGCCAGAGTTTACCAACATTCAGGGGTTGACATTGGACTGAATCTCTGTGCTGTCACTGTACAAACAGCAGGCGTTCTGTTGACTGGGACATAAAATAGTGCTGTTGGGTTTTGGGTTTCCAGAGCGGGATCAGGGCTGCAGTATATTGAGTCCATGTGGGGAGTGCGTTTTTAATCTGAGCCTTACCCACAGTCCTTCCTGTTTCTAATTTGGCGCTGCAGCGGTTTTGTCCTGAGGCCAAAAGCCTCTCTTCCACAGAGTGTCTATTTCCTCTGAAGTGAATAGTAGCAGGTGTGCTGGCCCGAGATCTCTTGGAGGAGTCTGCTTATGAATGGCCCACATCTCTCTCTCTCTCTCTCTCTCTCTCTCTTTCACTCCTGCCTTTGTTTTCTTTTCTCTTCCTATCATTTGCTTCTTTCATTCTCTCTCACATTCTATCTTTCTCACATTCTCTCACCTTGCTGTTGTGTCTTCACCCCTCCGTGGTCACTCCTTTGTCCCCCACACATCTCCTGATTTCCTCCCTCTCTTCCTCTTTGCTCTCTACCTTTGTGTCAAGATCAAGGTGTTGGACTTTAATAAGTCATAAAGCGGTTGCTTGTCCTAATGAAAACAATAAAAGACAATAGCAAGAACAAGGGCCGTGTAACCACACATCATCAATGCCAGACATCAGACACGATAAATCACTTCACCAGTGAAACTGTCAAAACATCTGAATTGGGTTCAGAATTGGGTCCGTTTGATGTGCCTGTGTTTGGACATACACAATACGCATAACAAAACATGGAAACGAACTGGCGAACTTACACATGAATGCACACACGAGTAAACAGTACAAACGCACAAAATTTATATATGCAACCCACAGGCATAGGAAATGAGGAAGCCAGAAAAGCAAGAAAGGGAAAGGGAGAGGAGAAGGTGTGTGTGTGTGTGTGTGTGTGTGTGTGTGTGTGTGTGTGTGTGTGTGTGTGTGTGTGTGTGTGTGTGAAAGAGAGAGAGAGAGAGTGCGTGCGCGCG
Source organism: Lampris incognitus (assembly GCF_029633865.1). Classification (NCBI taxonomy): domain Eukaryota; kingdom Metazoa; phylum Chordata; class Actinopteri; order Lampriformes; family Lampridae; genus Lampris; species Lampris incognitus. The sequence goes on from NC_079225.1 coordinate 30,344,014, forward strand.
CGCGCGCACACACACACACACACACACACACATGAATCAATCTTCCACACTTTGTCATCAGGTCCGCCTGATCTTTCAGAACACATCCAATCTGTGAGCAGAGGAGACATGCTGTCATGCCGCTTCAAGGAGGCACTACGATTGGAATTAACCTCTGATGACCTCCACTCCCCCACCGCCCCTTCCCCAGAACACACTCCTTAATGAGTCGAGCTTGAAGGGATGCAGGGTGCCTCTCCTGTGATATGATGGAAAGAAATCCCATGAGGGCAAAGTCATACAATCACTTATCGCGGAGTAGAAAAAAAAAAAAGAAAGAGGAGAAAAAAAATGCCAGTTGTAAATGATTTGTGACCTAACATTGGATTGAAATACGGCTGCAAAAGCCAATAAGGAAATGAGGGTCTAACCGAAGGGTTGTTTAACTGGGGTGCTCACAAACATGAACTTTTAACGATGTTTGTGTTTATTCAGTTTTGCCTCCACATCGTTTGCCAAAGTAGGATTTGGTGTAAAGGTCATGAGGAGTAGTAGAAGATTCTGTTCCCAGAGGTTGTAAGCCAAAGACTTACACTTCTTGGCACTGCAATAATAACATTAATCACATAATTCATGGAGATCTACATTCTGTAGGCACAGACGATCTGACGACAATCAAAACTGCAAAAAATCTTCATCTCTTTTAACCCTCCGTGTCACCCAACATCGTGCGACTTCACTCAACTGCACTCGTTTGTGGGGCTGGACGTCGCGCCTTTGACCCTTTTCGCTACAATAGACGTCCATCCTCTGTTCGGGCCACATTCTCCCTTATGCTCTTCTGATTTGCTGCCAAAGTCAACCGCGGGCATTTACGCTTCCAGCCGAGGCGTTTCCGGCATCTGCACACGCTTGTGTTTACACAGGATGTTCAAGCTTGATGCAGATTAAACAAATCCAATTTGGAGGCTGAGTTCAATCACCTTCTTTATTTCAACATTGAGAGCATGAAGCTGGGGACCAGATTACTACTGCTGTTTCCAAAAAGGATTGGGTGAGGGGCGCAGGATGTGTGAGGGAAATGATCTGTGTACCAATAATTCCAGAAAGTATTTTGAGACCGTTTATATGCAGATGGAGGTCGTCCACTAGTTCCCACAGGCTTGCATGTGGTTGGATTTGCTCAGTGTGGTGGTGGGGTGTTTTTTTAAAAAAATCTCCAGCTCTCCCTGGCAGAGCGTCGTGGCCCTTCTGAGGGCTCATGGGTAGTTTGGCAAAGGTTTTGTTCCCACACTTATGGCGCAAACGGAGCCCTGGCTTTGTGCTCAAATGCTGCGACCGGGGATACACGTAGCGTTAGATTGAATCTAATGAACATATAATTTTGGAAAGTTTTTTTTCTTATTCCGCATTTGATAATGACTGATTACTTAAACTCAGGAAGTAAAGTATAGGTCACAGGCCGACTGTGCCAAGTTCACGTTCTCATATGGGAGAGAAGAGACCTTCTGGGTTTGGCTGAGAGCGGTCTACAGGATTGTTGGCCTGGTCCTCTGAATGAGCCAAGGGCCCAGAAGTTAGGTGGGGGAAATGGCACAGAAGGACGGATGGTCTCTGACCTTTTCACAACTACAAAAGGACCTTCTTTGTGTTCAGAAGAGCAGTCATTTGTTCAACAGGATTTTTAATTGCTGTTCACTCCAAATAAAGACCCCAGTTTGGCTGGCATCTCTGTCCTCACCTGGGTCTTCCTTTCTGGTTTGGGAGGGATTTGACCTTCCCCGGCACCTGTTTGGCCAGTGTCCGGGTGCCCATCTGCTCCTAGCTGATGCAGTCCTCCCATATCTAGAAAACAATTCCATTCAGAACGGCTAGCTGTCCGCCTAATTGTATCACATTCTCCAGGCTTTGTCCCAGCGTTCCCTCACAAGCGAAAGGTTGCCTAAATCTCATCCGCCACATCAGAGGGGCCCTATTAACCCCTGACCCCTGGTTGGTGTGTGTGGACAGGGTCGCTCCTCACACCCAACGCCGGGCCCATTAACACGTCGCCCTGCGGCAGAAAAACTATTTTGACGGGCTGTAATTGGCGCTAAGTGACGGCGGACAAAGGCCCCCTCTGTGCTGCCCGCCTGACCGGGCGGTACTGACCACTCTCAGAGCTTCACGCTTGACATTTCCTCCCTGAGTCCGATGTGAGAGGAGAGGAACTAGGGAAGCCCCTTCCTGCACCACCACCTCCTCCATTCCTCCATCTCTTCACCCCCTTCTGCTTTTTACCACGGCGCTCCTTTGAAAACGTGAGATAATGAGGTTCGAGTGGGGAGAGTTGGCCAGAACAGAATTGCATGGTCCAGATCTGTGGAGGCTGATTAATCCATTGGCGGGCCATTCCTTTCAGAGCCAGCCTAATTAGTTTACGTTAGCTGGAGAAGGTCAGGGGGACGTGTTGGCTGAGGCCTTTTCCTTTAAATGCCACAATGGTGTGATGATCTGCGGATGCAGGTGCGGCTATCGCCTGCTTTAAAGTTGCCAAGCTGAGCCGTCGTATATCGGTTGTTCGGTTGAGATGCAAACAGGGTGCGGACAATGGCTCCTTTAGATTTGACTCAATGACATTTTCAAACCAGTGGCCAGATATCTTGTTGGCTCTCCAAGTTCATTAGTCATGATTTTATATAATATAATGCACCCAAAATAACAAGGGGAAATCCCTCTGTATTGTATTTGGGATTGAGGGTATAAAAATTCTTCAAACTGGTAAACCAGAAAATTTCAAGGACCACAGAGAATGCAGAATGATTGCATTGGCATATTTGACCATATAGCATTATTGTTTTGTTAATCCTGAGTCCAACCCGCCAAATTGCAAACCACTTACAATGAGTCACTGTGGTATAGGTCTAATACTCTTACCTTCCATCTTATCACAACTTAAAATGGCTCGATTCCTGTCAATGGCAGACATAAATCCTCCTGATGACTGACTACACTCCCCAGTTCCCCCATGTTGTATACAGCTTGTCTCCATAGCAACTCTCTTAGGGAAACCCGCCAGTCTTCTCTGAAACCGGGCTTTATTTTTGAGACGGGTCTGACTCCCTTCACCGTGGGCCATGCCATGCTCTCATCCACGTATTTAAACAGCCTGACGTCAGGCAAGAAGCAGAGGAGGCAGCAGAGGAGACTTTAATACTAAATCTCTCCCCCTGTCATTAGCGGCCTGTGTGACCGCCTATCAGAGGCCCTTGAGTGATGTGGGAAACCCTGGGCCCTGTCCTCCCAACCCCGGCAGGCCAGGCCGCCTGCTCTGTCCAAACCAAACTGAAAACTACAGGACGGGCCCAGCAAAGAACTGACATCACTGAGGCGCCGGGCTCTTTATGCCCACTCTGTGGTCAGGAGGAGAGAGGCCTGGATATTAATCTCTCTCTCTCCTTTACTGGCTTGCTTTCTTTCTCTCGCCCCTTCTCTCACCACAGAAGCCGTACTTCTGGGCTCCCCTTCCCATTAAGAATAAATCAAACCAAGCCAAAGACCATTTCTTTTGAATGCTGCCCGGTCAGGGGAAGACTCTTCTCACACATTGATTTTGCGGATCAGAGGCAGAGGGAACTCAATGATCCGGTCCAAGTCCAGTTCTGGGTGATGGATAGTTCCTGCAGCTCAAGCTGAGGTCTGGCTTGTTTTCTATGTTAATCTTTCCATTAATGATGGCCCAGGCTGTTATGCTTTAACCTGAATAAGTCAACTGCACCTTCCCTGATACTTTGTCAAAACCACTGACACCAACCACATCCTTGTTGATTCCATACACAGCTCAATAATTTTTAATGGCAGCATAAACTATGAACAGCATTCATACTGATTGACATGTTTGTCTTACACGGTGGCAATCATAAAACAATATGACACAAGTACGCACGCTAACTTAATTATTACCGCTAATCATGGTCGTAATTACTACATTGTGATATTCAGACATCTGCGCAAATGGAAACCAGTCTTCCATTTTCCTTCGCACTTACTCATTGCCTGGATCTACCATCACCTGCAGCAAGGAAAAAAAATAACCCAAGCAGTAAAAACAACCCCCATCTTAGTCAATGAGTCCACCGACCCATGTGATGAGGGTCTGTATGAGGGGACACCTGCAGCACCCCGCATCTCCGCTCTGCTGTGAAAAACCTCTGAACTGGGTGAGAGACAGAGGGACAGCTAGCCAGCCAGACCCAGGTTTGGCCTTTCAGGCCTTACTATCACCCCAGCCCGCGGGCTGCTTTTGGCCTTGCTAACTGTTCCATGAAATGGTCCTCGGGAACAGTGCAAACCTCCCAGAAACAGGCCGCTCACTGTTAGCCAACAGTGCTCCCTTTGTGTGAAAATTGTCAAAGCCGGCTCTTTTCTGCACTGGTCCTCCCTTTCTTTTGAGCCTCAGCTGTGAGCAAACAAAGCTGGCTTGAAGTTTCGCACAGCACGTTAGCTTGCTTGCTGGGTAGTTGGGTTAGTGCTTATGTCAATGAGAGCAATGGAGTTTGTGTTTCCTGTGTTCTGCAGGTGGGGCTTCAATGGCTAATGAGAGAAGACCTTGTCAATGCCCCACTGATAAGGGCCTCGTAAGATAAACAACGCAGAGTTTTCGTTAGTTTAGAGGGGAAAGGAGCTAATTCAAGGACCTACACGTCCTGTGTGCTCAAAATCAAACAGAAACCATGTCTCTGCGGCCGTTATGATTGATTGGTTTACATGTTCAAAGCTAGCACGCTAAGCCATAGGTCTCAAACAAATAGCTTTGCTCTTGAAATAGGCAAGCTAGTTTAGATTTTTTTTTTTGGTTTATTTTTGTTGTTGGCAGACAAAATAAAAGTCAAAACTGTGTTTGTGGTTCTACAATAACTTCCAAGTAGAAAGAAAAACGTTTTTACCTTAGCAGACATAAATCATCCTCTACTGATTTTAAGAAAAGAGACAGAAGCTTGCTGTTGATCTAAAAAAAACAAAACAACACAACACTGGAACACACAAAACAGCCAATAGTTGAATCTTCTTGATTGAGAGCATTTTATCTTTGCTTGTAATAGAGCATCAAAGCACACAGTTCACATGGTGCAAAGCATTAAAATGCATGAGTTCCCGACATCAAACACTTAGTGGAAATGAACTCTAACACTTCGACAGAGGAAGAGAAGTTCAATTTCTTAGGGATGTGAAACTTCAAAAAGTTACACAACCCCCAACAATAAAGAAAGAACTCGAATTGCCAAGGCAAGAGTAAATTATTGAACATGTTTATTTGAGTAGATTGGTTTTGCTAATGCAAAGTCTTCCTTTTTTCCTTTTGGATGGAAAGGAAAACCAGTAGCACTTGGTTTAACCACCTTTCACTTTGCATAATTGTTCCCAAGGTTGCTGTTTTTTATTTCCAGGCTTTCTGCGCCAATATAATTCAATTACTGTGGCCAAGCCAAATATTTGCAGCGTGGCCTACCCTTCTAAACTGAGCTGTAGTTTGGGCAGAAAAGGTCCCTTTGCCAGCGTTCCTGCGTAGAGGAGGCAGCAAAACAGATACACTCCTCATCAACAACATCTCCATCCAACAACCTGCTCTGTGTTGTGCCACAACCTCTTCTACAATGAATAAAGAGCTCGACACGGTGGTGGGCTGAGGGCCGAAGCTTCATATTGCTTGAACCTACACCTAGCATCATGGTACAGTTGCAAGCCTTGGTGCTAAATCAACTGTTTACTACTGCTTAGGAACAGATGACACAAAGTTGGGGGACTCAGAGCCATTTACAGGTAGTTTGACTTCCCTGGTGAGAGGCCCCCGGTAAATGCTTCTTCCACAGACCTTGCTGGGAAATATTTGCAATGGTTTCCATCCAGATCTGGATCACTCGGTTCTCCGTCCACTGCACAGGTGAGCTGGAGCAGGTTTGTTTGGCATTGGTCACTGGCTGTCCTTTCCTTTCCACAGGGCTGGGAAAGCAGCACTGCAAACAGTTGCGACAACAAGAGGCGCTTTTGTCTGCAGCTTACCGTGGCGAAACGACACCGCTGAGTGGCCTGCTGCCAATGTTGTCCAGGTCTCCCAGGATAGTCCCCGGGGGCTGAGAGACCTGCTTTTGGCCAGGCACACAGAGGCAGAAGGCGAGTGGGAGCCCTCAGGAGGATAGGTAACTCTGTCGGCCAGCCGCGCCGCTGCAGCACGCAGGATGAAAACAGCCTCTTTCACATGGAGTGTGTTTTGGCGTCCAAGGCTATAATCATGGAAGATTAGCTTAAGAACTCAATTCCGAGCCGAGCCTATTCCTTATTCCTGTCACACTGTCAGAATTTATATTTGCCCACCACTTTTCTTCACTGTCCCAATACATGAGGTGAGACTTGACAGATTGGTGCAAATCAGGCAAGTGTGTGCTGTTGATTTTAAAATTAAAATTAAACGCGCCCAAATTCAGAACATCTGACATCATAGCACAGTTGGATGATTTCACGACAGGTTTTGACTTACTGAAGGTGTTATGATAAAATAAAAGTTTCAGAAAAAAAAATTTCCCTGTCAATCTGCAGCTTTATCAGTAGTCATACAGATTACTTTTTACAAAAAACTAATCTTTACAAACAAATGAACTCTATCACATTAAGTATGCTCAAAATTATTTTACTCTTTAGAGATCAGGCTTATTGCAGCATATTAAACTTTTTTAAACGTCTGTGAAACTTTGGAATAGAAAAAAAACAACAACTAAGAAACAGTTTGTGAAAACACTATAACATTTTTCCTTGTTAAAGGGTTTTTTAGGGAGTTTTTCTTTATCCGATGCGAGGGTCTAAGGACAGGATGTTGTATTGCTGTAAAGCCTCCTGAGGGAAATTTGTAGTTTGTGATATTGGGCTATACAAATAAAATTGACTTGACTTGAAAATTAATTCAATAGCATTTAATATTAATCTAAGGATCAATTTAACTCATGGGAAACTAATTATTCACTATTTAAGGTATGTTATAAATATACACTGATCAGCCAAAATATTAAAACCACCTGCCTAATATTGTGTAGGTCCCCCTCGTGCCACCAAAACAGCTCTGACCCATTAAGGCATGGACTCCACAAGACCTCTGAAGGTGTCCTCTGGTATCTGGCACCGACACATTAGCAGCAGATCCTTTAAGTTTTGTAAGTTGCAAGGTGGGGCCTCCATGGATGGGACTTGTTTTTCCTGCACATCCCACAGTTGCTTGATTGGATTGAGATCTGGGGAATTTGGAGGCCAAGGCAACACCTTGAACTCTTTGTCATATTCCTCAAACCATTCCTGAACAATCTTTGTAGTGTGGCAAGGCGCATTATCCTGCTGAAAGAGGCCACTGCCATCAGGCAATACCATTGTCATGAAGAGATGTACCTGGTCTTCAACAATGTTTAGGTTGGTGGCACGTGTCTAAGTAACATCCACATGAATGCCAGGACCCAGGGTTACCCTGCAGAACATTGCCCAGAGCATCACACTGCCTCCGCTGGCTTGCCTTCTTCCCATAGTGCATCCTGGTGCCATCTCTTCCCTAGGTAAATGACACACATGCACCCGGCCATCCACATAATGTAAAAGAAAATGTGATTCATCAGACCAGGCCACCTTCTTCCACTGCTCCGTGGTCCAGTTCTGATGCTCACGTGCCCATTGTAGGCACTTTCGGCAGTGGACAGGGGTCATCATGGGCACTCTGACCAGTCTGTGGCTACGCAGCCCCATACACAGCAAGCTGTGATGCACTGTGTGTTCTGACACCTGTCTATCATAGCCAGCATTAACTTATTCAGCAATTTGAGCTACAGTATCTCTTCTGTGGGATTGGACCAGATGGGCTAGCCTTCGCTCCCCACGCACATCAGTGAGCCTTGGGTGCCCATGACCCTGTCGCCGGTTCACCAGTTGTCCTTACTTGGACCACTTTTGGTAGGTACTGACCACTGCATACCGGGAACACCCCACAAGACCTGCGGTTTTGGAGTTGCTCTGACCCAGGCGTCTAGCCATCACAATTTGGCCCTTGTCAAAGTCGCTCAAATCCTTACGCTTGCCCATTTTTCCTGCTTCCAACACATCAACTTCAAGAACCAAATGTTCACTTGCTGCCTAATATATCACAACCCGTGACAGGTGCCATTGTAATGAGATAATCAGTGTTATTCACTATCTGTCAGTGGTTTTAATGTTTTGGCTGATCGGTGAATATTTATTTTAGATGTATTTTTTTCAAACTTTTTTAGTCAAAGTGAAACTATACTTGACTTCAGCTTAAGCTGCAGAGAAATTAGTATGGAACACGTTAAAAGCATCCCCTCCATCGTGTCATTGGTTAATGAGTCATTATCCAAATCATGAAATGTTATGGCCACTGATGTCACTCACGGTGAGATTGTCACCATATGACAGGTGCAAGCTATTCATCTGTGTGAGCGGCTTGTTTTTTTTATTCTGCATGTGGAAAACATCTGCATAGGTGGTCCCTCTTTCTTTCCTTCCTCCCTCTCTTTGTGTCTCTCTCCCTCACCAAACCCCTACACTCATCCCTCTCTCCATCTTTGTCTTTTTCTTCCTTTGACTCCACCCCTACCCCCATCTCTTTGTCTTTCTCTTTGCACTTTGCAACCCACACTAACCCTCCACCCCAGAACACACACACACACACGCGCGCGCGCACACACACACACACACACACACACACACACACACACACACACACACACACACACACACACACTCTCTCGCTCTCTCTCTCTCTCTTTGCCGGAAAAGGGAAGTGCTGATTGTAAATATGGAGGAGCTTCAGTGCCAGCAGAAATGGGCCGCATATTTCTGGATCCAAGCTGAGAGGTTTACCGAAACGTATTTTTATCACGAAAAGCCAACATGGAATGGGCCGACCATGCACAGCTGCTGGTCTAATTTACTCTAAGCATGTACAAATAGGACGGCCCACACAGACCATAAAAAGTGAGTGGAGGTTTTGCTCAACGCGGCACTTTTGTCTGACCAGAAGGATAGGGATGCCTTCCAAAGAACAAACAGATCACAAAAGAATGGGGGAAGAAAATCACACACAGACACACTCACATGATAGTTAGAAAGACAGTGGAATTACACAGAGCAGCAAAATGGATGATGTGCCACTTCAGTGTATTCAAGAAGTGAACAGTGTGGTAATCTCTGGTTTTTGTTGCCACTAACTCCACGATTACAGTAATTTGCACTTGATTTGTTTGTCGTTCCAGATGATGCCTATTAAATGGCCAAAATTATAAATGTAAAATAGCTTTTTCATATTTCCACCTTGCCACCGCACCAAATTCTATTTCTATTTTTTATTTAAAGAGTCACGGTCGGTGACCGTCAGAACGTACATTTCCAAAAACCCATATGCATATATTTTTTCAACATATTCTCAAGGTAGTTTCCTGCCTTCAGAGCTACACCAATGTCTCCCCTGTTCTGTCCCCATACGTTTTATTGCACCATGGAAAGTTTTATTTGCGTTTGAGCAATTTGCTCTGGAAACCCCCTGTAGATCCTATGAGTACTGTACATTTGCACATACACACGGATTTGTGCACAAGCATATACACACACACACACACACACACACACACACACACACCTCCATACGTCTGAACGGGGTTCCCCTTTAGACACCGGATAAATAACTGACTTCAAACAGTAAACTAGGTGCTAATGAACTGGATCCTGACAGGGTTTGCTTTCCGCGAGCTGCGACCCACCCCACAATGGATCCATTCACGGTATCTCAGCCATGGAAAGTGTCGGTAAAGTAATCCCGCTAGAGTTTGTGCGACCTTTTCTAACTCTCAGTACGTCTTTCTCCCCTCAGGCCTTTAAGGCCAGTCCAAAAAAAACACTGACCTCCATCAGCTGATACAGGCAGAGGCTGCCCACATTTGCATGTTTCAAAATGGCACCCATTCAGAGCCGGTTGGCAAATTGATGTTGGGAGGAAAGGAACACAACGCCCTGCTTCCTCTTACGCTGTACCGGTGAGATCAGTCACGGCAACCTCAAGACCAATGTCAAGGGTTATTTGTCTCATGTTATTTGGATGCACGAGACCTTTGCAGGATGGCATCTACTGTAGCAGCATTTTGTGCACATCTGGACAGGTTGCCAAACAAACACCACATATGTTACCTGTGAAAAGATTTTTTTGTGTGTGTGTGTGTGTGTGTGTGTGTGTATCTCCAGGCAACAGAATATGGGCAAGGTTCCCAACGAGAGTCTTTGTGCACTGACAAATCTAATAAAAGTTACCACATCGCATATGGCCATACACTTAAAACATAGCACTGTTCTCCTAATTCTCTAGATATTCATAAGGTCAACAGAGATGCAAGCTCATGCACACCTGCCGAAAATTAGGATAAAGGTTAGAGACAGTCACATGTCAGCAGCGGCAACTTGACAGGAACTGTGCAACTGAAAGAAAGTTCACCTGTCTAGTGTAATCAGTGGAAAAGTGATTAATTTGTTTTTATCTTTCACACACCCACACACACACATGCACACACACGCATGCATGCACACATTCTCCCCTTTCTTTTCATTCCCAGATAGTACACTATCTGCGTTTGCCTCCATTAAGAAAAGCCAGAGATGAATGATCACCATTCATCCATATGGCTGTGTTCATCCATATCTTTTATGCCTCCGAGCGGCAAAGGGATGAAATACTGCTGGTGACAGGTAAAGCGATACTCCGTAATGGAAGTTGTTTTACAGTAGCCACTTTTCAGAAAGACGGCAGTACTTAAACATGTGATATCTCATTCCAAGCCTTGGTTCAGACCAGCCTGCGCTCTGGATGTGAGGGTCGGTCGGGCCACACTACACTGACAACCTGTATTTATGGCTATCTGACCTGACACCATGAAAAGTTTTATTTCTATCAGATGTTTCCATGCTAGGATGGGTGAAACAGAGGAGGGTATATCAGACTTGGCCATTTTGGATGGAAAGTTAAAATCAAATCGAAAATGCATGAAACCCTCCTGTCTGTTATGTTATTTTTCTTTTTTTTCACATTTTCAGTTTTCTTTTTTTTTGTGTTCTCAACATTTTTATAGCACAGGCCTCCTCATGTTAACGTTTTTATAAGCTTCAATGGAAACGTCCACAAGCAAAGACATTGGACGCCTTTTAACGAAGCACCTATGGTTCCACCCGTATAAATAAACAATTAATTTTAGAAATAAAAGGAGTCTTTATACTGGGCTTATACTGCGGTGCAGGGATTACACACAGTATCTGAGGAAAATCCTGTCACACTGATGTAAATACAAGGACTTTGATCAACATATGGGGCATATATTTAGTCAATCATTCCCCCATAGGACACAAGTCCTCTCTTGACCATCACACCTGGGTTTGCTCAGCTCTCACCAGCACATTATATTCACATAATACTGACATTTGCAAAACAAATAACTTGCCAGGTGCATGTTGACTCCGAGTTTTCATTTTTTGACGTCAAGCTCAACTGGAGCAGGTTCAGAGCTGTGCTTTGGGGCTATGGAGGTCAGCATCTTCGGGATTAGGTCATTTTGCATTAGAAAGACGGAGTGAGAAGACGAATGTGGGCGACGTATCTGACAGCCACGAAGACAGAGAATGAATGAAACGATGGAAGGCTGTGAAACTTCATAGGCACGTAAGGCGGGGTAGCCTCGCTCATATGTTCCCCGAGGGTTGCGAGCTGTCGGGACTCTCTCTTCCGATGCCGTTTCTCGGGCCCCCCTCAGCCTCGCTCCCAGAGGCACGCCTGAGTACAAGGCCGGGAGTTGTGTTGGGCTACTGAGATGGGAGAGTCCAAGCAGATGTGGTGGGCTGAGGTCAGGACGGATGTGGAAGGTCAAGGCGAGTAAGCTTTAGCAGGTAACCTTAGGAAAACACCGCCTTTGAACAGTGTTTACCTCCGACCTCGTATTGAGTCATGACTCTGAGGCCTCCGCCGACACGTCAAAGGTGGTGAGGTAAGTTAGTTTCTTGTTGCATTCATCACAGCCGCTCCTCCGAAATCCCACCTCCTCACTCCATCCCTAGAAGAACTCCCCTCACCCCACCTCATCCCCGAAGCAACGGGGCTCGGCAGCATGAATGGGGCATTGTGATGCGTCTCCGTCACGCCAGTGAATGTTTTCACTTCCATTTGATCCGTCGGCGAGGCTGCTAATTGGGTAAGCGTGTTCCCAGGTCACCGGGAGGTTTCTCTTTCCATAAATACAGAGAGCCGGCGAGGGCTTCTACAGATGTTGTTTCCCACCCGCTTCCAAGTAGGTTCAGAGCAGCTTCAGGCAGTAGATGTAATTTATTGTGTCTAAGACCACAATCCAAGATCCCCCCCCCTCGTCTCTTTCCATTTTATCTCTCTCCCAGACGCTCTGTGTGAGAGCTAAGCTAAAATGCATCCTTTAACATGCACTGTGTGTGCAATGTTGTCTTTTAAAGCATAGGTGTTAGGATGACAAGGACATAGTGTTAATTGGAGTGTACTCCTTCAGCTCCATCCAGGCATCCTGACAGTTCCAGATGATGTTATTTTCCATGTTACTGCCCACCAATGACACAATTTATGAGGCTGAGGGCTTGTTGGTTTGTTTTTGTCATGGAATTTACACTTACTATCCAACATGAAGACTCAAGAAGTTCTCATCTGCCAGTGCTTAACAGCTATTTGGAACGCACAGCTCGGGCAGACACACACATATTTACTTCACTTAATCTGTGGGATGTGGTCAAATGAGCTCTACTGGTTGAAGGGACTGTCCTACAGCCAACGGGACCAGGGTTCGTGCCCATGCTTCAGCAAACATGTACCCTGCTGAAGTGTTATTGAGCAAGACGGTGAATCCTTACCGACCAAAACCCAACCCCAAACCCCCATCCCCACATCTTAACCCAAGTCCAGATTCCGCCCCAATACTGCCCATCAGCACACTGATATGCACGCATAAATATATGCACTTGGCCCTTACCCCTAGCCAGGGTCTGTATTCACCCTTAATGTATGTTTTTGTATATATTTTGTATACATATATTCGAGTTATATTTCCTATTTTGGGGTTTTTTTATTTTTGTTGACCTGTTGTCATGTAAAGTGCATATGCAAAGCATGAAATGCAAATGACGTTTGTTTGACTGATTGAAATTCAGGGGCATCGTCCTGTAGCTGACCTTGCACCCTCACCTCAAATCCCCATGGGCGATAGTTAGTTAGGCAATCAAAACGAGCAATTCCCCCATTGAGAACAGTGAAAAGCCACATTATCAAATGAAATTAAAACACCACACCAAGCTAACCCAACACCAGCATGAGGACATTCCCAAATGATGATGCCACTCTAATGGTGTTTGGTCCTTTTTCTGCCTTGGGTTTAGTAGTCATATCCTAGCAGGCATATGGACTGTGAACAATCATAATTTTAAAGCCAGCAATGCCAATACCACAAAAATGGTCAGACACCATTGTAGAGGGACATTATAGTTACCTTAAGGGCCTTGGTGTATTGCGAACATTGGTGTCCCGTGGTTCAGCCAATCACTGATAGCCCAGGGTGACACTTGTTGGGCTACGTGATCCAAAAACACACTGTTCTCCTCCATATGTGGGTGCATCATGGGGTGAGAATGATGATCACCTGGAATCATATTAGAATGATGAAAATTTGACAAACTCTCTTTGAGGAATAATTCCATGCCAGAAAATACAATCCACACCATTATAGGCACTACTTGAAAGGCTGCAACGTAATGATGATGGGCTAATGGCGCCACCTTGTGGCAACTTGAGAGCAACGTCAGCAGACAACATGAGCAGGTAAGCCTGAGACAAAAAAAAAAAGAAAAAAAGAGGCGCACTTCGTCACATTTATCTAGCTCAGGTTTCAAAAGAAGCTATTTTTAGTATTCAGACATCATTCAGAGTTCAGGTTTAATGTTATCTGTGATTAGTGTTTGCACGTGTTAATTCATTCACATTCAAGGTGGGGCTGGGCGATATTAACAAAGTCGAATATCATATTTTTGTCTGAATACTTTGATATCAGTAATGTGATTTTTTTGATGATGGTTGATGCTCTCATAGTTTATTCACACACAAGATTTTTTTGAGAAATTAACTTTTTATAGTAATGATACGATTACATGCAGGTGGCTGGTGTGACATAGGAGGATGCAGAGGACAGGAAGAAATGGAAACGGATAATCCGCTATGGCGACCCCTAGAGGGAGCAGCCGAAGATATGATGACCAAGCAGGTAAAGCATTGATCATTTCACTCAAATAAAACAGTCTAAATTCAGAAATTTTTATCACTGTGCTGTAGTACAGCCTCTAAGACCAGGAAATGACACCATCTAAAGGGACAGTTCACCCCAAAATCAAAAATACATGTTTTTCCTCTTACATGTAGTGCTATGTATCCATCCGGGATCAGACTACACGATGTTTTTGTCTTTCACGATGGTCACCGTGCCAGATTAGGCCATCATAGTGCCGTAAATTCTTGCCGTGTCTTTGCCGGGAGTCTGGCAACACTGCAAGTATGACTACGACCAATCATCGTATGCTGCCTTTCACGATCTTGCAAGTTCAAAGGTCGTCGAGGAGGAGGGTCAACAAATCGTAAACCATGGCTACAGAAACGCTATCTGTGATTTTTGGCGGTCGTATGTTCCGAAAAAGAACACATTCTACTGGGGAATGCTAACCTAGCATAGCTTAACCAGCTACTCACCGGGTTGCTTAGCTGCCTCCGCTATTTCTCTCCTACTTTTAGCCTATTTTTTTGTACTCTGTCATGGTCCTCCCTCAAGGAACCGTCATAAAGGCAGGGGTATCGTTGCCACTGCTCAACGAACCTTTCCTCGGTTTCGTCGTTCCACCTGACAGCAGCAACGGCAGGATCGCTTTCTCTTCGCCATGTATGTGCGCCAGAGAGCACTCTCATCCTATTGGTCAATGTCAAGCAATACGTCGTAGGAGTTGTCAGAAATTTTTTTTTTAAAATGGCGTCCGGGTAGCGCAGCGGTCTATTCCGTTGCCTACCAACACGGGATCGCAGGGTGGAATCGTCGTGTTACCTCCGAGCCGGGCGTCCCTACAGACACAGTTGACCGTGACTGCGGGTGGGAAGTCGGATGTGGGTATTTGTCCTGGTCGCTGCACTAGCGCCTCCTCTGGTAGGTCGGGGCGCCCGCCCCGGGTCGGCAGAGAGGGGGTGGAGCAGCGACCGGACGGCTCCAAAAAAAAAATACAAAAAAATACAAGAAATTCTGACACGCTACATGGAGTGTTGTGAGGCGGCCCAGACGCCGCACCGCTGTTCCTCAATTATATCACACTACACGGGGTAAAGACGCACATTCGTCGTTCCCGATCGGGCCCGACACTGCTTCTTTTTTTCTTTATTTTTTTTTGGTGCTTTGAGCGACACAAGCTGCGTGACATCCAGCTCCGTTGTGTTAAAGAGAAGGCAGACATATCTACGGCCGACATCTCCAAAACTTGACAACTCACACCGAAACGATTTATATAAGGGTAAATAGCACCACAGTGAAGAGGAAAAGCATGCATTTTCGATTTTGGGGTGAACTGGCCCTTTTAAGTTATATAACATATTACGTTAACCAAAATCTCGAACGATATCTACTCTCGTATCATATTATATCATATCACATCATATCTATTTATTGCCCATTTTTGGTTCAAGGTACCAGTTTCAAAGTACAAACAATATTTTTTTATGAGATTCAGTCTAATAAGAAGCCACGTGTATTCTTACCGCTAGTAACCAGTAGGTGGCAGGTTGGACCTGTTGTAATTTTCACACTGAATTCATGTCAGTTCAGATTTGAGGTCTGTCATATTGATTTGTTCAAGTTGCTTTATCGACTTACTTTTCTTTCGTCTCTGTGAATAAAAACGGCTACGTTACAGTCAACGGAGATAACGGTTGATAAACTTGTAGATTAAAAAAAACGACTTTGGAACTGGTGTTTATTACACTGACAACATTTAGATAATGTCCACTGAGTGTGGTGGTGTGGGATATGCACACAGTCCCATCTAGGATTCGGCTGATATTTTTGGAGGCCAGTTGAGACGGACAAACAGGCATCGGATTGGACAGAAATCAACAACATCTCCAACGGTCACCATGCATTTTCATTTGCTTGTCTGCAAGAGTTAATGCAAGTCTGCGTGTGGGGGACAAACAATTGTGTTGTTTTCATCGAATTGTCTTGGGAAAAGTAACTTTTAATTCAATTTTAGTTAGTTGGTTATTTTCAAGAATAGTTAGTAGTCTTGCATGGCAAGTCCAGACAAATGGTATCGATGACTAGTAATTGTTTTCTTGATTAACATTGTAGACTGCATTAGCAGTAACAAGGGCATGCAGATTCATAGGAAATAATGTGTTATTTTCTTTGTGATGAGCCTTCCCTTTGAACTCTAGTTCATCTAAAATTACATTGTACAATGCTTCTTCTTTTTTTAAGCAAACAATCTCAATCATTTTGTGGTGCCTCCTCCTCTACAGTTTGAGTGGGGTGACCAGAAGATATTATATATTCACTCTCCTACAGCTTTCTTTTGATTGAGTTATGTTTCCCATTGTGGATTAACAGACGAGCCCTTTTACAACCAGTCATGTGGGCATGCCGGGGTCAGGCTTTTTGTCAGGACATTTTTTTTTTACCATAACAAGAAGAGTTGTGGGCCAACAGAATCTAGTTTCCACCACAGCTATAAATGCATAGCAGTATAACTGTTTTGATTTCAAATTTGCTGTCGTTAATTATGCACAAGCTCTGCTAAGAGATTTACTTGATACTATAAATGTCATTGGATATTTCCAGACACCCATATCTCATTAAAAAAAAAAAATCAACCGGCCTCATTCCAGTCAAGTTTTCCTGGATATTCATCTGCCTTTTGTTGCATTCCCCCTTCACATAAATCTCTCAAGGGTTTTCTTAAAACATGAGTGTTCGAGGTACCTTTGAATTTGTCCTTCATTTGCACATTGTATAACAACTGCTGTCAGTTTCTTTTTTTGGGGGGGGGGGCTCTGAATAAATTAGATTTGCATGTTGGCTGAAAGTAGCAGGAGGCAGCCTATCTGCATCAAATGTGTAGGAGGATCTTGGGGTTTTATTGTTGAATGAATAATATGAATAACCGCCTTTGCTGCTGTTGACTTTTCAAAAGCTCAGAGAGACATGTGAGGAATATGCCTCGTCTAAACCCTTCCAAGAAAGCACTGGTGGTTGGCCCATGAGGCTGTGCTACAAATACTGTTTTTCCCTGTCTGTGTTGTCCTGATACTGTTGCACTGATCTCCTCATAACTAACATAAATTAATGAACAGATATTTATTATGCAATAAGTTGCTCTATCAACGATTAATCCAGCTTATGAGAAACCAAAAGGAACTGGGCTATCCATCCATCCATCCATTCTCCAAACCGCTTATTCTGCTCTCAGGGTCACGGGGGATGCTGGAGCCTATCCCAGCAGTCAATATAATAGAACACAGCACAATACAACACATTACAACTGAATAGAATAGAACACAATACAATAGAAATACAATAGATTAAAAAAGAAAACAATAGAATAGAACACAATACAATGCAACAGAATAGAACACAACACAACTGAATACAACACAATAGAATGCCATAGAATAGACTACAATAGAATGGAATACAATAGAATATAGTAGACCAGAACACCGTGGAATAAAATAGAATAGAACACAGTAGTTTACAAGAGAATAGAATGGAACACAATAGAACACAATGGATCGGAACACAATAGAATACAATGGAGCACAATAGAATACTCATTTTATTTTTTAACAAATAGATTATACAGATTATAGATTATACAAATAGATTATACAAATCATGTTGATATTAGTTCTAAAATCCAAGTGAAGGCACAAATTCGTGTGTAATTTATGAGAAAAAAATTGAAATAGGTCAACACCGTTAGAACACATGAATGAATAACGGGATTCAGCTTCTTGTTTCACACCACTCAGGTGACCCGTCTTGCATCAAAGGCACTTACATTTAACTTAAAAGTATGAACTTAACATTTTTAACTTTTAAAAAAATTACAGCAAGTCAACCGTGTCGACTTCTAACCAGACTGACTAACACGTCTGCGCAACGGGTCTTAAATGAGACAACCGACTCCTCCTCCCCCCTTCTTCTTCTTGTTTGTAAAGGTGGGAAAAGCCCACTTCCTGTACCTGTTTGAACTGGGCGGGTTTTACTGCCAGAGGAGCTTCATTCGCAGTTCATTCAGCCGGAGTGGACGTTTTCCAGGAATCGTCTTTTAATCAGCGAAAGGTGAGTTTCTGGCGCTTTGCTTTTAAAGAAAACATAGAGTGGGCGTATAATCATTTGAAAATGAAATGATTTATGAGACACCCGGGCAGGTTCGGTTGACTGTCTCCCGGGGGAGGCTCGTGTCCATGTTGAGCCCAGTTCACGAAGTGATCTGAACTATTTCGTCATTCGTTAGCTCCGGCTGCCATGCCCCCCGTGGGCTTATTCCTATCTATTTCAGCTTATTGGTGAAGTAGAAAGGTTATGAGGCCATACATTCTGCCTTGTTCATTATATTTGTTTACCTAACGTATTTCCAAACGTAAACGTTATTGCAAACAGGCCAAGTCATATAACTTTATTGTGTTTCAAATGCAGCCTTCCCATGGGATGTTGCTCTGTCGTGTGGATAGTGGCTCGATGTGGTTTGGTGGTCGGCTCATTAAAACTTTTTAAGTTGTGACTCACTCATGTTTCATTTTTCAACGTTATCTCCTCCAGTAGCCTAGCAAACAGCCCTGCAGGCTCAAATTTTTACCTGCACCTTACAGCCATGCTGGGAACAGTAACAGCACACAGAAATCACATTGTGTTCATCAAACGTAGCCTCTTGGCTGCACCTCTCCCCCCTGGCTACATAGGTAGAATATCACAGGTATTACAGCCTCCAGCCACAGAACAGTGTCACAGGGTGTGTGTGTGTGTGTGTGTGTGTGTGTGTGTGTGTGTGTGTGTGTGTGTGTGTGTGTGTGTGTGTGTGCGCGTGTCCATTGTTTACCAGATTCGGTTTGAATTCAGAGCTGAGATGAAGAGAGATGAGGGCATTATTTGTTTTTTTTTTGTTTTTTTTGTCAGGTCTCGCCTGCTCCAAATTCGTGTCTCTGCTCGTAACACATTCCACGCCTGAATCCTGAACACCACCTCCTTTCCCCCCCCCCCTCTCTTGTGTCTCATTCTATCTATCTGTCTCTCTGTCATCTCTTGCTCACCCTCTCTCTTGCTTTTTGATGTATACTGTTCATAGCTGCAGCCCGCCCCCAGTACAGTTGTGTTGTAGCAACGCTATTGGGTGTGTTTACTCTTTTGTGTTACTGTGTGAAAAGAGATGTGCAGACTCGACTCATTTCCCTCCTGGCAGCAGCCAATACATCTGCCAGTCTCTGTGAGTTCACTGATATTTTATTCATTCATGCATTGGGTTAGCAATGGTCTTTTGGGGCGGCAGTAAATAACACTGCAGCAATACCGCTGAAACGTATGGTGGTGTTCAGCCCTTCAGGGGGCCAGTAAATTTGGAGACATTGGTATTTCTTTCACATTACTCTACTGACTGCGGGCAAAGTACAGTTTAACCAGTTACACTGGTACTTGAAAATCTTGCAATGTGCCGCTTCATGTTTTTGGTCAGGATATATCCTGATATGTCAAAATCAGGCTGACTTGGGTTTTTCTCTTTTCAACCCGAAGACTGGAGTTCAAGTCCCCATGTCAGTAAGCATGTGCCAGGCTGTGAAATGTCCTCGAACAAGATGGTGGGCTGGGGTTACTCTGAGTATCAGACCCTGCGTTATGAACTCCCTTCTCATGGGGACTGATAAAATGTCATGGTAATTTGCGTTGTTGACCAATAGAAAAACTGCTTTCATTGTGTGTTGACCTCTGATGGGGCTAAGGAGTGTCCAAAATGGAGAAAACTATCTATCTACCAGTGTCACATCATCCAATTTTATACAGTTGTGCTCTGCCTGAATATACATTTCTACAACAACAACAAAAACATGTGATAAGGTTTGCAGTCATTTGTGAAACGAGTAGATATGAACTATGTTTCATTAAATAACTTGTGTAAATGTTTTTGGTCGTGAAGACGCTGGTACCCCAAAGACACGAAAGATGTGGAAAAAAATTCTTTCTGCTGATTTCTGGTGAGCCCTAAAGGTGAAAACCCATCTATAAGTGCTGGGCAAAAACATGGGACCAAGTGATGTAAGGGCAGCAGAGTAAACACGGCTGCAGCTAATCAAATTAAAGATGGGTCTGTTTGATTGTGGTGTTGCAGTGATTGAGAAGTGACAGCAGTCAATAGTTTTGTCAATGCTGGCTCATAAGCACACCTAAATTAAATGGAGTCATTGTTAATTTTATTAGCTGCAGCTGTGTCTATCCTGCTATGCTTACATTGGTCCAAATATCAGCCCGGCACCTATAGATGCTTTATCATTATTCGATGATAGCAAACTCATAAAAAGTGGTACAGATTTTAGTTGCTTTTTGAAGGATTCTGCTTATTTTAGTGGTCATTGTATAATTCCCACCACCACACCATATATCATGAATTAGCCATGTGGTTTCTTTTGTTTTTGTTTTTTTGGAAAATTTCCTCTTCTTGCTGGAGAAGACATTGGTCTCTTTGCAGTTCTTCCCTCTACAAACATGAGAGCTGTCCTGTGTCTTACTGGTCCACTCTCATCTCTCCTAGTGGGACTAGGCCATGATCACACAAGCAGAGTATGGCAGCACATCATGGGAGCTGTCTGTGCACGTGGATCAGCGACATGGTGATGAGTCCATGAAATTCAAGCTGAGGGTGCAGGGGGACTTGCACATCGGAGGCCTCATGTTAAAGCTGGTGGAGAAGATCAGTAAGTGTGTATGTGTGTGTGTGTGTGTGTGTGTGTGTGTGTGTGTGTGTGTGTGTGTGTGTGTGTGTGTGTGTGTGTGCGCTTGTGTGTTTGAGAAAGAGAGAGAGAAAGAGGCTTAATGTATTGCACTGTCTTGCTTGCTCCAGTATTCCTGCAAATTTCTAAAAAGGAATTAAAAAAAGCTAGATTCTTTAGCTTGTAATAAGGCCTGTTCTGTTGCCTTATTACAAGGTAATAAGGGTAAAGAGGGCAAATGTAGAGCAGACAGGCCACACCCCTGTTTGCCCTGCATTCCTACATGCTGTCATGGCATTGTTCTACTGCGATGCTTTGACTGCGTAGCCCGAGGGGCCAAAGTTCGGCTCTGATTTGATCTGATGTCTATTTACCTTGTGAGCAAAATAATAGACGCTAGCATATAGATGCCAACCCTATTGGTTTTACTCTCAGGTAGACATGGTGTGTTAAATGAGAATCGGTGACTAAGATCCGTGTCATAAGCAGACTGGGTTGTTTGTCTGATTTTGGCAAAGCACCAGAGTATGAAGTCAGATGGACTCATAGACCACACCTTTTACTGCTGATTGTGATGCATTGCCGCACACAGTATAGTGGATACAAAATGTACTGTTAGTGGTGCTAGAAGCATTAGCAGCGTATTAGTGGTAGAATGTCAGATATGACCCCCCCTCCGAAATGCAGAAGCCTTCACGACCCTGGAAGTGACCCTTCACCTTTATCCTTGAGGTGTGATGGAAATAATTGGATAGTAACAACAATAAAGATGATTGTGATGAATATTTTCTCCACCCATCAGAGGCTCCTCAGGACTGGTCCGACCATGCCCTGTGGTGGGAGAGCAGGAACTGTTGGCTGCTGAAGACACACTGGACCCTTGACAAGTACGGGATTCAGGTATGACGAATGTTGACTTACAAACCACAAAAGTGGTGCGTCATTTTTATACCCATGTGTGGGATTCCGGAATCCTTCTCTATTTCAACTCAATGGGAAAAAAGGTGTATAAAGGTCACCTCTAACTACAGTGGTCTTTTTGAACAATTTTGCTTTTTGTTATTCCCCATGTATGTATTTCTTTATTGTTTGAGATTAATTCTGGAAGGTTTCGAAGTTGCATTTAAAACAAATGTGTGCTATTGTCGCAGTGTCCATTGCTGATGTTACATCTTTTTTAGAGATGGGAACGGACACATTAAGAGGGGTGAAAAAAACTGTACATGTAGAAAATTGTAGTTTGATTGCATTTTTAAAGGCTCTGGCAGGTCCAGTGGTCAGAGATGGAAGATGCAGCTTCCACAACATGTTCTGTTCCCTTTTTCCCCATTTATTTTTCAAAGATGAGAACTAATGGATCCGGACCTGCTCCCGCTCCCAGTCATATGAGGACAACATAAAGAAACGAGCGCATTTGTCATAATAGTCTAGAAAAAAGTTAGAAGAAAGAAAATGGAAACGAGGTTTTATTTTAGTTTGTAAAACGTGGATTCACGTGCTGAAATTACACTTACTGTCTTGTGAGCAAGTTATAGTATGTAGGCTACATTCAAAAACCTTTAAAGGATTATTATACCTCATGTTGAATATTTTATATGACATACCTCATGTAGAGAAAATGGGATGCAGTGAGGGCACGGTTTTCTTCAGTCAGCCGAGGAAGCACCTTTCATCCCGTAGCATCATGTATTGAAGCTGTTCACGAAGCGTCGATATATGATGTGCAAGATACCCTTCCGCATCTGTATGAGACACAATGGGTTAACCACTACCTTGCATTAACCCTCAACCCTCAATTTAACCACTACCTAACTTTTTTTTTTTTGGGATTTCCCCCTCCTTTTTCTCCCCAATTGTATCCGGCCAATCACCCCACTCTTTCGAGCCATCCTGGTCGCTGCTCCACCCCCTCTGCTGATCCAGGGAGGGCTGCAGACTACCACATGCCTCCTCCGATACATGTGGAGTCGCCAGCCGCTTCTTTTCACCTGACAGTGAGGAGTTTCTCCAGGGGGAAGTAGCACATGGGAGGATCACGGTATTCCCCCAGTCCCCCCCCCCCTCCAAACAGGTGTCCTGACCAACCAGAGGAGGTGCTAGTGCAGTTGCCAGGACACATACCCACATCCAGACCACTACCTCCAGCTTCCCACCTGCAGACACGGCCAGTTGTGTCTGTAGGGACACCCAACCAAGCTGGAGGTAACACAGGGATTCGAACCGGCGATCCCCATGTTGGTAGGCAATGGAATAGACCGCTATGCTACCCGGACGCACCAAACCACTACCTAACTTTTACCTTAAATCTAACCACTACCTAATTTGTAGTAATTAATATTCATAAATGTGGCTAAAAGTTTCACATTAGGGCGTATCGAACATCTGCCGTGTCTCTATACAGATGCTGAAGGCTTCTGTACAGAGATGCCTCTGTACAGAGATGCAGCTTGTATGTCATATATCGACGCCTTGTCAACAGCGACAACATATTATGCTGTGGAATGAGAATGCTTTGGCCAAGGTTACAGAATCTCTAAAAGAGGGGAGTTCCAAAAGAGAGACAAAAGCAATATAAGTATTCTGATTATGTTTCGTTAGCGCTTAACAAATTCTGTTATTCAGGCTGATGCTGACCTCCACTACACACCCCAGCACAAACCCCTTTTGATACAGCTGCCCAACATGAAGACCATCAAAATGACTGTCGGCTTCTCCAGCGTGGTCTTCAAGACAGTGGCGGAGATCTGTCGAGTGCTTAGTGAGTGTCTCCACCTGTGATGCTTTGGCGGTTGACCGAATAATCTGTGTGACCGATGTGGAAGCATTGCAGAATAGAGTTATATTCTTAAGATAAAGCAGAAATGTACTGTTTGTGCTTTTTTTTTTCTACAGTGTATTAACATGTGTTTGTGGTGACTTCCACTGCTGATGCCTTGTATGTCCTCCAATTTCCTCTGTCTCAGACATCAGAAGATCAGAGGAGCTGTCCCTGCTGAAGCCTGAAGATGACTTGTCCAAAAGGAAGAAGAAGAAAGAAAAGGACCCACTTCTGGATGACGTCTTGGACATGGATGTCCTCAGTGGAGGACCAGGAGGAAAAGGTATTGTAAATGGCATCGTCGTTTCATAACTATGGCGGAAAAAATTATGCATTCCCCTGTGCACGCCAGAAGCACTCTGCACATTGGTGTTTAATCTCATATCAAAAGAGAGCCATCAAATATCTGGACACTCGACCAGATAGCAGCCATATGTCTCGGACGGCCCAACGGCATTGCCCGGGGTTTGAATCCAGACTGGACATCGAGAATCTGGCACACACCCCTTTAATCTTCTTTCCAGTCACTCTCTACATCCATTCTTAATAAAGCATGAAATAAATAATCCACAACTTGTCTGATTTCCACAATTTATTGTCTCTAACTACCCCTAAACTGATGATAACAGATGCATGGAATGGAATACGATTACATTATAATGTAAGAACTGGTCTCAATCCTTTTACTGTTATTACATGATAAGCTTGTGATTAGATTTATATTGTTCCCCAAAATGTTAAAGTTGATTCATTCTAAGAACACTGGCTATATCAGTTGAGGATTGCTTTTTACTTGTATGAGTCACCTCCCTAGAAACAAGAGAAGAAATACTGAACTATATATAGGGCTGCTGAAGATGTGATTGGCTGCAGTTTTCATCATTGAGATCTAAAAGAATTTTCAGTGCTGTGTTCTCTGGGCTTTCGTTAACATGCACTTTCTTGTTTTCACACTTTCATGAGTCAATGAATGTGAAAGTGCATATGCTCGCGCGCACACACACACACACACACACACGCATGCACGCATGCACACATGCACACTCTTCCAAGCCTTTGTGAGTATCCGCTGCAGATTCCCATGACACACAAAAATCACTTTAATTAAGACTTTTGATCTGAGTTCTCTTTGTGACAGGTCTTAATTAAGCTTTTTATCGTGGACCCACTTACTTTACCTCCCAATTTTCCCCAAACCTCCTTCTGTTCCCACGAGTCTCAGTGCCTAGGCCTAACTTGTATCTCCTCGCAGATCTCGCTCTTAATTTCGATGGAAATTCTAATCTATGCTGGATTTATAATCTGCTATGAAAGCAATGGCCAAATAGATTTTTTTTCTTCTTCTAAAGGGATTTGACGTTAACGCTCAGTGCAATTCCCGAAATAAGTCAGACATAACAACATCTCTAAAGATTTTCATCTGTTCTGCAATTTCCTACAACAACCCCATCAAACCCTTGAATGCCTTTAACAGCCAATGAAACCAAGTATATGAGTGTAAAATATTTTATATCTGCAATCCTTTGTTCCCCTTTTAGGAGGCCCCATGTACAGTAAGACAATGATGGCAACCTATGACCCAGAGAATGGGATGCCAGTATCTGCCACAAGTCTTTGGTTTGGAGACAACTCTCTGACCACCAGCCAGCCCAATCTGCCCCCGGCAGAGCTGGCTAAGATGTACCAGTCACTCTCACTAGTGGACAAAACTGTTATCAATTCAGGGTAAATAAAAGCTCCACACAATATCTTTTGAACTCAAGTCAATTTCAGCAATATTTCAACTTGAAACAGGCTGTAGGATACAAACTGGAGGGTAATTCTCTGCTATGCATGGCCCATCTTATTGGTTGTTCCTGTGACTGACAGTTGGCTAGACTCATCCCGTTCTTTGATGGAGCAAGGTATTCACCATGATGACAGGCTCTTGCTACGCTTCAAGTACCACCTCTTCTTCGACCTCAATCCTAAGGTGGGAAACCAGATATTTGTCCACTGCAAAAGCATTAAAGTATTTTCTCTTTGTGTGTCTTTTACTGGCACACCTGAAATTACAGCAGGGCATATCTGTTTGGGGCTCAACTTCTGTTTGTGTGTGTGTGTGTGTGTGTGTGTGTGTGTGTGTGTGTGTGTGTGTGTGTGTGTGTGTGTGTGTGTGTGTGTGTGTGTGTGTTAGTATGATGCTGTCAGGATAACCCAGCTGTATGAGCAGGCTCGCTGGTCCATCCTGCTGGAGGAGATAGACTGTACTGAGGAGGAGATGCTGATGTTTGCGTCACTGCAGGTGACCATTCTGCCATTACACTTAAACGTGGGATTATTTTAATGAATAGGCGAATGTGACCACACTGTTTGATTGTGCATACCTGGCAAGTGATTGTTCATATCTGAAGTCACTTAAGATGCATGGTTAATGAAAGCGATTTTTCATTGTTAGTTCAAATTGTGAAATCTACTGCAAAGTTGTGGGTCACCTGCATATAAACCACATGGGTAAATAGGAACAATTTCCACTTACCTTTGCAGAGAGAGTAGGCGCGATCTTCGATCTCACTGAGTGCAGCATATATTATCAACTGAGAACGTTAAAAGAAGGTTCACTAGGAATATTTGAAGTTGTGACTGAAAAGACGAGGCAGAGTTGGTGAGTTTTTGTTCTTCAGGCAGGGATTTTTACAGCCTATGGGCCTTGACAGCAAACGCTCGATCCTTTAATCTTGGGTTTAGGCTGCCTGCCTGATCACTGGGGACTTAAAGGTCTGCAATGCTGCCATCAGCCACACCTGGTCAGCCTGTAAACCTAACAACAGTGAAAACTGTAAATCTAACTGGTAAGCAAGGGAAAGATGTTAGAATTGGAGCTACAATGTGTCATATTCTGTATAGTAGACCAAAAATGGTCCTTGTGGACACTAATAGTGGTAACAATGATAATGGTAAATTAGCAAAACTGGTGTGTTTCAAAAAAGCTTCCCACTACCAGCCACATTCCTCCATGGGTACAGTAAGGTTTAATAAATGTGCTGTAAGTATATATATATATATATATATATATATATATATATATATATATATATATATATATATATATATATATATATATATATATATATATCACCGGCCACTTTATTAGGCACACCTGTCCAACTGCTCGTCAACGCAAATTTCTAATCAGCCAATCACATGGCAGCAACTCAATGCATTTAGGCATGTAGACATGGTCAAGACGATCTGCTGCAGTTCAAACCGAGCATCAGAATGGGGAAGAAAGGTGATTGAAGTGACTTTGAACGTGGCATGGTTGTTGGTGCCAGACGGGCTGGTCTGAGTATTTCAGAAACTGCTGATCTACTGGGATTTTCACGCACAACCATCTTTAGGGTTTACAGAGAATGGTCCGAAAAAGAGAAAATATCCAGTGAGCGGCAGTTCTGTGGGCGAAAATGCCTTGTTGATGCCAGAGGTCAGAGGAGAATGGCCAGACTGGTTCGAGCTGATAGAAAGGCAACAGTAACTCAAATAACCACTCATTACAACCGAGGTATACAGAAGAGCATCTCTGAACGCACAACACGTCGAACCTTGAGGCAGATGGGCTACAGCAGCAGAAGACCACACCGGGTGCCACTCCTGTCAGCTAAGAACAGGAAACTGAGGCTAGAATTCGCACAGGCTCACCAAAATTGGACAATAGCAGATTGGAAAAACGTTGCCTGGTCTGATGAGTCTCGATTTCTGCTGCGACATTCGGATGGTAGGGTCAGAATTTGGCGTCAACAACATGAAAGCATGGATCCATCCTGCCTTGTATCAACGGTTCAGGCTGGTGGTGGTGGTGTAATGGTGTGGGGGATATTTTCTTGGCACACTTTGGGCCCCTTAGTACCAATTGAGCATCGTGTCAACGCCACAGCCTACCTGAGTATTGTTGCTGACCATGTCCATCCCTTTATGACCACAGTGTTCCCATCTTCTGATGGCTACTTCCAGCAGGATAACGCGCCATGTCATAAAGCTCGAATCATCTCAGACTGGTTTCTTGAACATGACAATGAGTTCACTGTACTCAAATGGCCTTCACAGTCACCAGATCTCAATCCAATAGAGCACCTTTGGGATGTGGTGGACTGGGAGATTCGCATCATGGATGTGCAGCCGACAAATCTGCAGCAACTGCGTGATGCTATCATGTCAATATGGACCAAACTCTCTGAGGAATGTTTCCAGTACCTTGTTGAATCTATGCCACGAAGGATTAAGGCAGTTCTGAAGGCAAAAGGGGGTCCAACCCGGTATATATATATATATATATATATACACTACCGTTCAAAAGTTTGGGATCACCCAAACAATTTCGTGTTTTCCATGAAAAGTCACACTTATTCACCACCATATGTTGTGAAATGAATAGAAAATAGAGTCAAGACATTGACAAGGTTAGAAATAATGATTTGTATTTGAAATAAGATTTTTTTTACATCAAACTTTGCTTTCGTCAAAGAATCCTCCATTTGCAGCAATTACAGCATTGCAGACCTTTGGCATTCTAGCTGTTAATTTGTTGAGGTAATCTGGAGAAATTGCACCCCACGCTTCCAGAAGCAGCTCCCACAAGTTGGATTGGTTGGATGGGCACTTCTTTGAGCAGATTGAGTTTCTGGAGCATCACATTTGTGGGGTCAATTAAACGCTCAAAATGGCCAGAAAAAGAGAACTTTCATCTGAAACTCGACAGTCTATTCTTGTTCTTAGAAATGAAGGCTATTCCATGCGAGAAATTGCTAAGAAATTGAAGATTTCCTACACCGGTGTGTACTACTCCCTTCAGAGGACAGCACAAACAGGCTCTAACCAGAGTAGAAAAAGAAGTGGGAGGCCGCGTTGCACAACTGAGCAAGAAGATAAGTACATTAGAGTCTCTAGTTTGAGAAACAGACGCCTCACAGGTCCCCAACTGGCATCTTCATTAAATAGTACCTGTTAGAGCCTGTTTGTGCTGTCCTCTGAAGGGAGTAGTACACACCGGTGTAGGAAATCTTCAATTTCTTAGCAATTTCTCGCATGGAATAGCCTTCATTTCTAAGAACAAGAATAGACTGTCGAGTTTCAGATGAAAGTTCTCTTTTTCTGGCCATTTTCAGCGTTTAATTGACCCCACAAATGTGATGCTCCAGAAACTCAATCTGCTCAAAGAAGTGCCCATCCAACCAATCCAACTTGTGGGAGCTGCTTCTGGAAGCGTGGGGTGCAATTTCTCCAGATTACCTCAACAAATTAACAGCTAGAATGCCAAAGGTCTGCAATGCTGTGATTGCTGCAAATGGAGGATTCTTTGACGAAAGCAAAGTTTGATGTAAAAAAAATCTTATTTCAAATACAAATCATTATTTCTAACCTTGTCAATGTCTTGACTCTATTTTCTATTCATTTCACAACATATGGTGGTGAATAAGTGTGACTTTTCATGGAAAACACAAAATTGTTTGGGTGATCCCAAACTTTTGAACGGTAGTGTATATATATATATATATGAGTGTCCTGAGCCTCAGACTATCATTCATCTGGAAGAACCAGTTTGGTGTCTTAATCCATAGGGAGACATGCCTGGACATGTGGAAAGTCCTACTGGAGCAACAAAGTTGGAGAGAGGGAGAGAGGGAGAGAGGGAAAGAGAGAGAGAGAGAGAGAGAGAGAGAGAGAGAGAGAGAGAGAGAGAGAGAGAGAGAGAGAGAGAGAGAGAGAGAGAGAGAGAGAGAGAGAGAATGGTTGCAATTAAAGCACCTCAAGGGACACATTTTAGAGTGGAAGAATTAGCTTGATAATGATGACAACATTTCATCTGTGGCGCTCTCAGTTCTTGACTTTCAGCCAAACTGATCTCACTGATCAGATGAGAGGCAACTGTTCAAGGTTCAAAGTAAATACAAAAATCACAGACATCACTGTGATGACTGATACAGAGGGTTGTGTCAACAGCTCTCTAACTCATGCTGTGCTTGCATAACCTCTTCCCTCGAATATCGGAGTGGTATTGTTATGACTTGCAACAGTTACAGGCACAACTTAATTCTTGCTCATGTCTGCTTAGCAATGTAGGAGATTGATTTGAGTAATGCACTGATGTTATTGCAGTATCACATCTGTAAACTGACCCTGTCGAGTGAACCGCTGGACTACTCCAACGAACCCGAGATAGATGAAGTTGAGGCTGCTCTATCGAATCTGGAGGTGACACTCGAAGGAGGAAATTCAGACAGGATTCTGGTAAATGTATTTTTCTTAACATATAACCGTAGTAAACATAGGATGAAGAAGTGATGTCGAGTTTTCAGATCTTTTCCGAGGTAGAACAGCTGTTTTTAAGCAGGGGTTGAGAAGTGGGCCTCTGTCTCGGCATGGTGATGTCACAGGAAGACGCAGGATAATTGACAGTTGTTTGTCCCCGCCCCCAGGAAGACATAACAGACATTCCAGAGCTGGCGGATTCTCTCCGGCTGTTTAGGTGAGCCCTGAGGCCAAACAACATACACATTATACCGTAGCTATTTCAGTTTATTTCTGTGGCCACCATCACACGAAGACATCAGTGCGTGTTATGGAGGCAAAGTCTCATCTTCCTGTCTCAAAGACAAGGAATAGAGATTGTATATAGCTTTCCGAATCAGTTTTCTTGGCCATTTAAGTTTGCACTTACAAAGAATTTGAGTTGATGGGTTGTTCACATTGGTCACATTAAAACATGAGCAACGTTCACCTGTCAAGTGCCAAAAAAGCTAAAACAGTGTCAGTGTTTGGCGCCTGAAACCAGAAAACCCAAAATGTCTATCACTGATGTGGCATGCTTTTTCGCGTAATGGTATTTAAATCTTCAAAATGTTGTGGAAGTAAATCTTATCCTCAAACTTTCCCTTTTAAATTTTCATTCTTTAGTTTCATACATAAACATTCATCCCCCCCCCCCCCCCATCTTGAACCAGGCCCAAACGGTTGACACTGCGACCATATAAAGAGTACTGGTTCGTATTCAAGGATACCACCATCTCTTACTACAAGAACAAGGAGGCCTCCAGTGGCGAACCAATCGAGCAGCTTCATCTCCGAGGTCAGAGCAAAAGTTGACAACATCTAATGTGTGTCCAGGATCGCTATAAACTCAACTGAACAATGTACCTGTTGTAGAATTAAGTCAGTGTCTCTTCCTTTTAATTTGACAGGCTGTGAAGTTGTCCCCGATGTCAACGTGACTGACAAGAAGTTTGGTATCAAGCTACTACTCCCAGTCGCTGATGGGATGAATGAAGTCTATATCCGATGTGACAACGTGAGGCCAATGTCTTCTGCTACACATACATCAGCATCTTTGCTGTGATAACCAGTGATTCTCGCTTTTATTCAGTTCACATTAAAGCTGCATTAAACGATATTTTTGATATTAACAATGAATCGAATGACGAACTGTAATGTGAATGGATCGATTGTACTGCCAATTGCGCTGAGAATCAACACCGTAGTCTACAGTTTTCCTTCACCAGAGACAGGCTTTGCCTTCACTTTCAGCTCATTATTGACAAAATGCGGTCTGTATGATGCGACTTAGTTGTGAATGTATTTTGTGATCTCTGTAGCGCTACCATCTTGTATCTAGTGTCAGAAAATATTAATCTAATGCAGGTTTAAGATGGACAGGACTGCAACCATAGCTTATAGTGTATCTTCTTCCCCAGGAAACACAATACGCCAAGTGGAAAGCTGCATGTATCTTGGCCTCGAAAGGGAAGACAATGGCCTACAGCTCCTACAGGTCAGAGGTCAAGAACATTCAGTCCTTCCTACAAATGAAGAGCCTAGCGCCCCCTCCTGGCCAGACATCCCCCAACCCTGAAGCCATGGAGATGAATGCTGAGTGTTTTGTCTCCCCACGCTACAGCAAAAAGCAGAAGACCAAACAGGTGTGTTTATTAGTCACAGAATAGGTAATGTGTTTCATTTTGCCTATAGGTATTTGGGGCTATATCTGGTTATTCATTAATCACTGAGTAGATTTTCCAAACCTGTCTCTTCTTTATTTCTGGTGTATTATCCCCAGCTGACGGCACGCATCCTGGAGGCCCATCAGAACATAGCACGGTTGTCCTTGATGGATGCTAAGATGCGCTTTATCCAGGCCTGGCAGTCGCTGCCAGAGTTTGGTATCAAGTATTATATTGTCAGGTACAGTATACGTTTTGTAGGTATGGTACACATAATTCATAGCCATACAGCAGGATATCTAAAGTGTGAAGCGGTAGCGTGACTAGACAGGATTATGAAATAGATTTAATCCTTATGACAGCTGATGTCATTCGGTGTTAAACTATCCTTGAGAAAACGTCAAACTCCTTGGCCCCTGGCTGGGCATTTGCCCTCACTAATGTAATCACGTATACATTCATTTGGTGTCTACATGTTGCTGTATATTTCAGGGAAATGACAAGTATTGCAAAGCCAACTGAAACTTCTAATTACAACATGTAATATGTGGTACTTCAAAAAGAGAGACAATTTCAATTCCAATTTCCAATTTTAATTTCCTAATTTTCAAATCCAAGCATTTTATTCATATACTAAACTTTTAACATCTACACATAAATGATTAACACTGAATTCAGACTTTATAGCTACATGTACATTGCAGATTTCGAGGCAGTAAGAAGGACGAGATTCTTGGTATCTCTTACAATCGCCTGATCCGTATTGACATGGCCTCTGGCCTGCCGGTCACCACGTGGAGGTTCGCCAACATGAAGCAGTGGAACGTCAACTGGGAGATCAGACAGGTATGATGGCAACTTTCTCCCACGCAGGGAAATGTTTGACAATTTCATCTTGGATATTACCTTCTGTCAGATATAGAAAAAATATTGACACACCCATCCATCCATTGTCCAAGCCACTTATCCCAATCGGGGTCGCGGGATGCTGGAGCCTATCCCAGCAGTCATTGGGCGGCAGGCGGGGAGATGCCCTGGACAGGCCGACAGGCCATAAAACACACCCTCCCTGTGGCATGTTGAGGGTGTGTTTTATGGCTGAGAATACCATGTAGGCTACCATGATAGTGAACAGTCTTGAGCAGCCTGGTCAATGTCCCAGCTAATGACATCAGGATACTATAATTTTTCTTTTTCTGCTATTTCATACCAATACCGGGGAAATTCCACGATTCTCAATTTGATACCACAGACCCCCCCCCCCCAAAAACCCCAAAACAAAACAAAGCAAAGACAAAAACTCTTGTCTTTAACTGTATCGAAACGGAGTAAGAACATAGACTGAACTGTCGATGTAGATTTGAAAACGTTTTGGTGTTCATCTGATCGGCTCCTTCAGAGGCAAGGACATTACCGGAAGGAGTGACGATGCCTTTAAATGGCACCTTTTATCCAGTCTTCCCACTTACATCTTCATTTACCAAGGCGGAGTGGCTTTTTTATTACATAAAGCATGACACATGACATCAGAACTGAAGAACCCTATTGGATGAATGGCGCTATATTTTCAAATCAGCACTGACAGTCTAGTTTATGTTCTTTCTTTTGTTTTGACATTTTATATTCCTGGATGACTGATATGAATCTACACAAACATTATACTATTACATTTTTCCAGAGCTTTAGCCATTGCATCATTCAGCTGTTGACAATCAGTTGTTGCTTTTTGCTCATACAGGTGGCCATAGAGTTTGACCAAAACGTGACAATAGCCTTCTCCTGCGTGAGCTGTGACTGTAAGGTGGTGCATGAGTTCATTGGCGGTTACATCTTCCTTTCCACACGCTCCAAAGACCAGAATGAAACGCTAGATGAAGAGCTGTTCCACAAACTCACTGGAGGCCAGGAATGAAAAGGGCTGAATGCCTCCCATAGTTCCTTTATCTCATCAAGCAGCGGTGGACTGCTGCAGCAAGGAAAGCACTGCCATTGCCAGAGAAAGTAGAATTTACATGTTTAGAGTAAATGTTTTAAGTGTTCCACTGTAAACAGTTTTTGCAACGAAAGCCTGCACTAGAAACAAAAATATCACAAAGGGGATAGATTAGAAATCAAAGGCAAAACTACTTCACTGCTTCTGTACAAAAGATCATATAGAAGCTGCTAAAGCGTACAGAACATTATAAGACAGAAAGTTGTCTCCAGAAATGTTTTGATATTACTGTAAATATGTCGACAGAGGAATAAAGAAAGATCTCAAAGGCCAGGGTGCAAAGTAACACAGAAGAAGCTTTGTTTTATCTTCTTTGGTGATGTAAATAACTTGTGATTTGATTTGAAGACTTCGATTTCTTACATGACTAAGATGACTTTTTGTCCAGTTGGAATCAAGCCTCTTAAAATTATTTTTTTAAAGATTGTTTGTTTCAAAAGTAAAATATTGTTTCAAAACAAAAGCTTTTTTTATTGTGAATCTTGGTTAATGTTGATATGTTTATTGAAATAAAAAGAGTTTGTACGGTATTACATTGTAAGATTGAATTTAAATTAGAATTTATAAAGTTTGTAACAAAGTCACTGAACAATTTTTTTGCTAGGTACACAGATCAGAATCAGAATCATGTTTATTGGCCATGTAGGTTTGCACAAACATGGAATTTGACTCCGGATTCTTGGCTCTCTCATATAATAACAACGCTACAACACAACAATCCAGATATATACACAAGGATTGACCAGATACAGGCAAAATAAGATGTGATAAAGTGCAATGATGCAGAGAATATATCTTGAGATGCTGACATAGATGTTAGCAGGTTACTTACATACATGCCCGAGGTAGATGGACATGACAGAGTGTACCAGTATATGTACAATGTACAGTATATACAAAATGGTTGGATTGTCATTTGAATGATAGCCCGCAGAAAGCAACTGTTTTTATATCTGGTTGTTTTGGGGTACAGTGCTCTGTAGCGCCTACCAGAGGAGAGGAGTTGGAACAGGTTGTGACCAGGGTGTGATAGGTCTGCAGTGATGTTGCCTGTCCCATTTCCTGAGTCTGGAGGTGTTTAAGTCCTGAATGGAGGCCAAGTTGACACCAATGATTTTCTCTGCAGTTGACAGGGTACTGCTGGGGGTAAACATTAGATTGCACTTTTTCAGTATTGACAAAAATTACAAATACAAAGTTAGCTTCTTTGCAGATAATTCCTCAAGATCAAAACACCAAATTCTTTCTCTTCAGATGTCCCAATATCGGAAATAATATGCTCGTTGTGCTCTTAGTCGATATAAAACAAATATTGAGTTATTTAAACAATGAAAATGGCGTAAATTTGGCTATAAAAGTTGAAAAAAAAATGTCCACGTGCATTGAGGGCTGTGTGTGTGTGTGTGTGTGTGTGTGTGTGTGTGTGTGTGTGTGTGTGTGTGTGTGTGTGTACGGAGCCCCTAAGGGGACATGGGCGAAATGTTTTTGTTAACTATCTCGTGCGCACGAGATAGTGACTCGTGCTCACGATATAGTTAACAACAACAAAAAGGACTTCGCCCATGTCCCCTTAGGGGCTCCGTATGTGTGTGTGTGTGTGTGGGGGGGGGTGTCAAGTCAATTTTATTTGTATAGCCCAATATCAAATTTGCCTCCAGGGGCTTTACAGCAACACAACACCCTGTCCTTATACCCTCGCATCGGATAAGGAACTCCCTAACAAAAAAACAAAACAAAAACAAAAAACCTTTAACAGGGAGGGGAAAAAATAGGAAGAAACCTCAGGGAGAGCAAGAGGAGGAATCTCTCTCTCTCCCAAGACGGACAATGTGCAACGGATGTTGTTTTACATAATTAAGCCTATTAATATGGTAACCAAATTGAATTTTGAAAAATTAAGAGTTCTTTCTTCGTTGAAACGTTGCATTTATGTATGTAAAATATATAGAGAAGGCTGAAATGCTTCTCTTAAGTTTTAATCAATTTTAATAAAATATTTTCATCTCGTAGCAGTTTAACCTTTCAACCGTCGTCGTAAAATTGAAACTTTCTAGGTCTTACAATTTCCCCCCCCCCCACCTAAATACATAAAAAATAAACAAAATTCCCTCGTTACTTTCATTACTGTTCACTCTGCTTACATCATCCGTCTGCGTCGCCGGCCACATTTTCTCTGAAGTCACGTGACCGGCGAGGATTTCTCGTCGCTGCGTAAAGACACATTCTCAGCGAACGGCGTACAAATAACACGACTTCCGTTCCCAGTACGTCGGCCGGGTTTACGGTTTAAGTTAAATCGTGGTTTTCGAGAAGAGACTCTCCCCGCCGATATCAAAATTTCATATGTTTATCGGCTAGGAAGATAAATCAAACGCCTATCCGCCGCTCGGAGGCAATTGCTATGGCTGCCATTTGAAGCCGGCTATCGACTAGTTGTCCTGCCAGACTAAGGAAGTGCAGGCCAACACGCGGGTTTACTAAACTGTCGCTTTTGTTCCTGTCGGTATCGGAGAGAAAAGGACCGTTTGCAAATTGTGCCTCCTTATCAGTGACACAAGCTTTTCAGTTGGCCACCGATTTTCTTACTTAAATTATGGAAGACAATGTAGACGATGATTCCCAGTATAGGATGAAGGAAGGAGACTACGTTGTGTTGAAACGAGGAGATATCTACAAAGCTGTGCAGATTGAATCACGGAAGTAAGTCGGACGGTGAAGGCCACATAATAATAGCTTGCTGATCTATTAGTTTTGGATGTTGTCCTGTCTCGTTATCTTTATTATTATTATTAAATACCATTTTGTGGTTTAATAGTGTGCTTTGATGCAGTATTTTAAGTTTCGCTGTAATCCAAATACTTAATTGTCACTCAATTGCAGGTTCACGTCTTTCTTACCGAGGCTCATACGGTCATTAACTTTATCTTCTCTACGAACAGGAAGGTGATTTTTGAGAAACAGTGGATCTTCCTTGATAAGGCAGTTGGGATGTTCTACGGCACCACATTTGAAATTGAATCAGGAGGAAACCTGGAACCATTGGAGCTCGACAGCAAAGGCAGCTCAGGCAGCTTCACGGGTATTCTCCCTGTTAACCAACCCTACACACCTGGCTCATTATTTCTGAGATTGTGCAGCTGGCTGCATGTAACAGGAGCATGCATGTATGTCTTGCTTGAGATGGTGGCTTTGTAAACGAGTGCACTAGTACATTTAGCAGGGTTGAAATGTTGTTAACCGATGTTACCCTTTTCCCTTTGTTTACCTATTAATCCATGAAGATTTTTCATACTCTTACATTTCATTCTATAACATCAAATAAACTGTTTGGTTGCTCTATGTTCTTCTCCTTAGATGCAAAAGAGGCAGGCACAGACAACAGAAACATAGTGGATGATGGGAAATCTCAGAAACTAACCAGGGATGACATTGAGATGCTGAAAGAGCAAGGCCTGAAGGGACAGGTACAAAATGAATGTTCACTGTCATTTGAACCAAAATTAAAGCATCACCAAATGACCGTTCGGTGCTCCTTTGATGTGAACCATCATGGAGGCAGCCTTGAGATTTGAGAAGTGAGTGTTTGACCAAAAACTCAGTTTGGAATTCATAAAACAGCTGCCGTAGAATTGCTGTTTAGCAATACTCCTCCCCTCAACTGTTGGAAAATTGTGTGAATACTGGGCATCTCCTACGCGTGACTGTGGTTGTCAAAGTGTTGTAGTGAAAGAACTGACATTCCCTTGATAAAGTGTTTGAAAATACTATGTATCAGAAATGGATAATTAAAATAAGTCCTGTTATAGAAATAAGGGAACACATTGGTATCACTATGTGTGACTTTGCCAGTGCCTTTTGAGGCCCAGTATGTTAACTCTTTTCTCCACAGGAAATCATCCAAGAGCTTATAAATAACAGTACAACATTCAGCGAAAAGACTGAGCTTTCACAGGACAAATACA
Source organism: Lampris incognitus (assembly GCF_029633865.1). NCBI lineage: Eukaryota > Metazoa > Chordata > Actinopteri > Lampriformes > Lampridae > Lampris > Lampris incognitus. The sequence continues at coordinate 30,381,809 of NC_079225.1, forward strand.
TAGAGAAGAAGCAAAAAAAGTGAGTCATTTTTGGTGATTCATCCATGATCTGTGCCGAATTTCAAATTCTATGTAGGCTGCTGGTATCGCAGTGTTATTATTACTGCCCCTTGTCTTGTGCTCCTGCAGGTACGAAACTCATTTGACAATCCTCAAACCTTCCTGCCGTGTCTTAGCTTTGATGTATCATGGCAGAGAACCAGGGAAGATCTGGTGAGTCAGGTTATGGATTATCATCATCAAAGATGACCTGAAAGTGCATGGAAATTATTGGTCCTCTCATGGTTGTGTTTTGTTTCCTATTTTATTTTGAAGGCTCACCGGTTTTGTCATTTCTGTTCCTGCCCTTGCTTTGCTCACCTGTTCCCCATTTCCTGATTGGCTTGCCATTTCTGTTCCTGCCCTACCTTGCTCACCTGTTCTCCATTTCCCTGATTGGCTCCCCAGCAGTTATATATTCCCCCTGGTTGCCCTGGCTCATTGTCAGTTTATAAATGTTACTATACATTAGGTTTTGGTAGCTGGATGCTTCGTGTCTTGTCTCAAGCCTTCCTTGCTGTCTGTATCTACTGTTTTTGTAAGTTTGTTTGCTTTATTAAAGCGTTGTTCTAGCCCAGCCTGTCTCCGCTGTCTGCATGTGGGTCCTTAATTCTTGGTCCTGGCGTGACAGTATAAATCAGGGGTGGCTAACCATGTGCCATGGAGAGCCATGTGTATGCAGGTTTTCATTCCAGCCGGACTCCACACCAGGTGATTTCACTGATACATTCCTCCTCTTTGGTTGAAGGGTTGCTAATCAGTGAAATCACCTGGTGTGGAGTTGGAATGAAAACCTCCATACACATGGCTCTTCATGGCATATGGTTAGCCACTGCTGGTATAAACTGACATAATATGGACCCAGCAGGATCCGCTCATGTCATGGTTGTGTTTTTGTTTCCTGTTTTATTTTGAAGGCTCACTGGTTTTACCATTTCTGTTCCTGCCCCTGCTTTGCTCACCTGTTCCCCATTTCCCTGATTGGTTCCCCAGCAGTTATGTATTCCCCCTGGTTGCTGTGGGTCATTGTCAGTTTATAAATTTTACTCTTAACTTTTCTGTTAACACCTTATCTCAAGCCTCCCTTGCTGTCTTGTATCTACCGTTTTTGTAAGTTTGTTTGCTTTATTAGAACATTGTTCTAGCCCAGCCTGTCTCAACTGTCTGCATTTGGGTCCTCGATTACTGCTCCCGGTGTGACAGGTCCTACTTTAACAGTTAAGACCTGATACATGTCTGTGTGTCTTTACAGTCACCTGAGGTATGACACATTGGCCCAGATGCTGACCATGGTGAACATCCACGCTGGCAGCAAAGTTCTTGTGTTTGAGACTTGTGCTGGCCTGGTGCTGGGCGCTGTCATGGAGAGGATGGGAGGTACCCCTAAGTGACTTTAAACTATATCCCAGGAAATCTGAAAGGATGTAAAATAATATGAGTTAATTGTATTAGGGTTCCAGATGAGGCAGTTGTGCCCTTTGGAAAGGCACTTCACCCCAATTGCCCCAAGCAGCACCGCTCACCCAAAATCAGCCAGCTAGGCAGCAAAATGTCAAACTTCCATTGTCAAAAGGATTTTTATCTTTGATTTAACTTTTTTCAATCCACTGTTGTCATCTTTGATCATCTGAGTAGAGTAGTGAAATACAGACGTGGTCAGAATTTGTTCTGCCAAGGGTTCTGATTTCAATTGTGCAAACAGAATTGTATTATACATGTAATCCCATTTTATGTACTTGATGTGGTTCTTTCTCAACAAGGCCGTCCCCCTCTGTCTGCCCTTTTTGTGCATATAATTTACGCTCTCTTTTCTTCATCCAGGCTACGGTTCAGTTATTCAAATGTACCCAGGAGGCGGCCCTGTCCGGGCATGCGTGGAGAGCTTTGGCTTCCCTGCTCACTTCCATGATATGCTGCATGCGTTCCCCATCTGCCAGGTCAATGCTCTGCTGGCAGGCACCCTAAACACTACTGAAAAACAGCCCAGTGCTGGTAAAGCCTTTTTTTTTCTCTCCCTTTAAGACTACACATAGTGATGATGTGACATCGCCATGAACAAGTCAAACCAATTATGTCAGAAGCCACAGCTTGCATTCCATCCTGCCACCAGGGCACCCAGAGTTCATACACTGTGAAGAGTTTTCTTTTAAATATTGTCTGTGGAGGACTCAAACATGCATACAGGAACTTAAGATAAAACTTGTGATGTACTTTTGATAATAATCCATAATAACTCATTGCCAGTTAACACTGAAGCATCATCCATGACATGCGTCTATTTTTCATCCTACAATAGTGCTCTGACACAGATTGTCATCTCCTCCAATTATGCAGGTGTAAAGCAGCCTGTAAAGGCCATAGAAGAGGAGGAGCAGACCCAGCCCAACCAAGAGCAGGAGGGCAGTTCTGAAGAACAGAAAATGGAGACTGATACTGTCACTGATCCAGCCAAGGATGAAGAGGAAAAGGAGAAACGCAAGGAAGTCAAAGTAAGTCCACACTACTAAACTAATCATATTTCAAAAACCACTTTTCATCAGTGTCACATTTTTGTGTTTATTAATTAAAACTGACTAAAGGCTTGTTTGAAACATATTATGATCTTGGGACCCTGTGGTGTTTTTATAGAAATGCATTGGCATTGAGAGTAATAAATTCAAAGACATGATGGAAGGCAGAGAGTGGTGGTAATGATGAACCCATTGATGTATTCAGTTTTTTTTTTCAGGCTCAGGAGAAGAAATTGAAGATAGAGGAGAAAAAGAGGAAGCTGGCGGCTGCTTCTGAACTGCTGCGAGGGATGAATGCTGACGGGTAAGCGGATTTGATGCATGTTCTGTTTGCTGTTCCTTGCCAATGGTCCCATCGCCTCCTCTTCCTCGCTTTTATTAGGTCTGAAGTGGACAGGGCAATGAACCATAGCAATTAAAATTGATCTACACGGATGAATGTTTTACATAAAAAAAACAACTGAGAAGCTCTGTTTCCACCTGTTGTGAGGTCATCGAAATCGTTTCTTCATTCCACATAGTCATGAAAAATTCTCTGCATTAATCTAAACTGGCACACAATCTTCAGCAGCTCAGTGTCCTCACAAGTTGGACAAAGTGATTACCCTGCGTTTTACCTTTCATACCAAGCAAGGAACTTGATTTAAGCCATCTTGTAATTGATGGGTGAAGTGTTGTGAGGCTGTCATCGGAGCCAGTACTACAAGTATTGATCCGTTTAGCTTGCCATTGTTCCTCTGGGTCACCTCTATCGTCAACACGGCCATATATTAACTTGTACCCGAGTGATGTCTTTTTCCACACTTTCCTATATTAAACATACATTTATGCGCACAGCAGGTATTATGTAGGTACGTTGTGAGGTTAGAGTTAATATTTAAGACTGGCAAACTAAATTAAGATAGTTTTATCTACACCATGCAGATAATGGATCAGATTGTTTAGATTGCATTTCAGACCAGGCAGGCTTTGCTTGATTATCGATTTTTTTTGCCCCTTCCTCAGGTTGGTTGTAGCAAGTCGGTTTCACCCATGTCCAGTCCTGATGGGACTAATCAAGTTTCTGGCTCCTTCCAGGCCATTTGTGGTGTACTCTCAGTACAAAGAGGTAAGGCTATTTTGTCTTTGCCCGAGTGAGTCACAGCATAGACGTCTCAAAACAAATGAGACTAATTACGGACCTCATTATTCGTTGCCATTACACAGACTTTGGCTTATTGCTTGGACTTCCAGGGGGAAATCTTAACTTCCTCACTGCAGTGGATGTCCCTGTCACCGCTAAAGAGTTACATTGCCTATCATGCCCCTCCAATTATTAGCCCTGGTGTGTTTATTTTGCTGCCAAGTCCCCACTGTATGCCTCTTGTGTCTGACTCTGCATTCCTCCGGATGCTTCTCTTCTCTCCCGTCTCTCTATTTGTATCTCCTCCCTGTCTCTTTCTCACATGCAGCCTCTGATAGAGTGCTACACAAAACTCAAGGAACAAGGTGGTACCGTTAACCTCGTACTCGCTGAGTCATGGCTTCGACATTACCAGGTGATTCTTCATTGAGCTCTAATGGCTAGATGTCACAATGTATGGTTTTCTGGGAAAGTCCGGGTAATGTAGCAGTCTATTCTGTTGCCTACCAACATGGGGATCACCAGTTCAAATCCCCGTGTTACGGCCGGCTTGGTCAAGCGTCCCTACAGACAATTGGCCGTGTCTGCGGGTGGGAAACCGGGTGTGGCTGTGTGTCCTGGTCGCTGCACTAGCACCTCCTCTGGTCAGTCGGAGCGCCTGTTCAGGGGGAGGGGGAACTGGGGGGAATAGCATGATCCTCCCACGCGCTACGTCCCCCTGGCGAAATTCCTCACTGTCAGGTGAAAAGAAGTGTCTGGCGACTCCACATGTATCGGAGGAAGCATGTGGTAGTCTGCAGCCCTCCCCGGATTGGCAGTGGGGGGTGGAACAGTGACCGGGAGGGCTCGGGAAATAGGGATAGGGTCAAGCCCTAAGGAAAATAAGGCCAAGTACAATTGGGGAGAAGGGGGGGTACTTTTTTTCTTTTTTTTTTTGTGGTCCATGTTATGAGAGCAACATGGCTGTTAACGCCACACTGTTTATTGTTGTTGTTTTGTCAATGGCGACTAGGTTAGAAGAATACATTTTACTTAAAGGGAAACAGTCACGATTGTCAACATTATCTTTATGTATGTTATAGGGCTAACACCCCATTAAGCCGGGAACATGCTAGACGGCATTTAAAGTCCTAACCAACTGGGAAAAGACTTGGCATCACATTTAAATACGAACTTTCACGAATCGCAGAACAGTTCACTTGTTCTGACAACAGTTGTAGAGGCACACACACACCTGCTGACAAGCTCAGACTTGTTCAGATTCCAGTTGTAAAAATTATACGTTTCATATTATCGTGACAGTTCAGACTGGTATAAGGCTCAGTCGGAAGGTGAGCGATGTGAATCTTGAAACCATGCACACTACGAGATAACATGCCAACTGTCCATCGTGACCTACCTTTTTTTTTCTTTTCTTTTTTCTTGAAAGCCCGGTGCAGTCGTTCCAAAATCTTGATCATTGGTCATTCTTTGCCAAATCGGGGTTGTAATCGGCTTTTAAATCATACGATGCGTCTCCCCTCCCTCCCAATTGTACTTGGACAATTACCCTATTTTCCGAGCCGTCCCGGTCACTGCTCCACCTCCTCTGCCGAGCCGAGGAGGGCTGCAGACTACCACATGCCTCCTCTGATACATGTGGTGTCGCCAGCCACTTCTTTTCACCTGACAGTGAGGAGTTTCACCAGGGAGACGTAGCAGGTGGGAGGATCACGCTAGAAAAGTATGTGGCTCTGACTTCACTGCCAGACAATCAGTGAAAGTAAAAGCTGCAGTGCTCACTTCCTGTTTTGCCACCATCTTCAGTGGACTACATCAAGTAGGCTACAGAAAATGTGAATAATATCACTGTACATTTTGTCTTCATGAATTCCACCAAATGCCATATAAAGACAGTGATTCACAAGTTGTGTGCTTGTGATGTCACTGGCTTACGCTTTTTGCAGTTTTGATAGCGTTTCAGAGAGATGCAGAAGACTGCTCAGTATTATGGCTGCCTGTGTTACATCTACAAAATCATACACACACACAAGGTGTCATGATGCTTATGCCTATCAATTAGAGCATTACCTTAGGCTAGTCTCACCAAGCAACCAAGCAGCAGTGTTTCCAAACTTTGGTAGTCTTTGTGCAGCATGGCATTAGTCCTTTGTTTGAATGCTGAAATGCCTTTTAAAATTATTATTTCTAAAAAAAAAAGATACCATAATGGCTTTGTTACCACCAATGGTTAATGGGTTGAGGGGGACACTAATGCAAAGGACGTTGTTAATGGTTAGAACACAAAGGGTAGCAACACCAGTGTGAAAACCCTAATGATGGCCAAAGGGATCCTATTTCCTTTTGTACTCGAGTGTGGTAGTGACCTGACCTTTCTATAGAATTAATGACCTATGACTGTGTGCGTGCCTCATCCCTAGGTGTTGCCGAACAGGACACATCCCATGCTCCTGATGAGCGGCGGTGGCGGCTACTTCCTCTCGGGGATAACGGTTGTCACGGACCTCTCCAAACCCACTGGCTCCCAGGGCGCTGAGGGGCCAGCACCAAAGAAGCTCAAACTGACGGAGACTGAAGGATAAACAACTGCAGGCATGTCTGACGTTTGGAAGGTAGCATTGCCAATGGCCCAGAGCAGTCCCCCCCCCCCCAACCTCCCGACGATGACTTCCTCTTTTTGCTGAATTGATATGACACATCTGGGATAGGAGAGACGACTTGTCTTATTTGCATTCATCAGAACGATTTCCCCTGTCTTGTGTTTTCAGATCAGTGCAGATGAAGGCATGGAGCTTAAGAGTGCGCTGCAAGCCAGTTATGATGATCCAACCGCTCGCTTTACATGTTATGTAAGGCGCTGTTAAAAATCACGATTTTTTTTTGTTTTTTTGTGGGTTGTTGAGAAGAGGCGATAGGTCTGCATCGCCACCCCTGAGATGTTCTGTGGAGAAAAAAAGTTTGTTTTTTGTTTGTTTTGTGAATCCTCTCTGGTCTCTAGGTTTCAACCTGTAGAATTTGTTGTTCTTCTTTAGAAAGTGCTATTGTAGATGCAGCCTTTTTACTGTATTGAGAGTCCAGTCATAAAACACATTCGCTGTAATTACCTTTATGTAGTTAACTTTTTTTGTTTCATTGAAAAGAAATAATTAAACATTTGTTTGGTCCCAGAATAATTACTTTTATTGAGTGCAGACTAAATAAACAAATGATTAAGAACACAATCATTTAAAAGAGCATTTAAAACATTTTTGCTTTGCACACTACATATATAGGTAACTGAAGAAATCAGCCAAGCATATTTGATTTTATATTATTCTTATATAAACATTAAAACCATTCCCATGCTGATTATGTCAATGACATCAAAATATTACAAGTACAATGATGGCAAGTTGTCTGAATCTCTTTGGCAAGGCTCCAGGCTTTTTTTTTTGTAAGCAACGTAAGTACACTACGTTGATAGTGATAAAGCACTGGTATCTGCCAGTAGTGGTTTGAAATGGTGTCTGTCACCGCTCAGTCACTGTTTTCATGCATTTTGGCAGCAATCTTCTGCAACTCCATATCCATGGCTGCAAAATTTTCAAGCTCTTTCTCCTAAAAAAATAAAAACGTTGAGACATCGGCACCTGAGAGGTCATCAGTTTGTTGATAACTCTTAAGCTGTTTGTTTTGTGTGACCTGATGCGTTACAGAAATTTAATAGTATTATAAACCAAGTCTTTTCCCAGCATCCTCAATTTGCTTTATCTTCCAAAACTGCAGAAAGTTTAATGTAAATATTCTGTCTAATGTCCCAAGAGCTGGACCTGGCAATTTAGGGCTCCATAGCCGATAGGTCATCTACCCTCCACCGCTGGTTTGTTTCACTGCACTGAAGACTAACAAGATTGAGAGTTCACCACAGGCTAAAATGCACTACTCTGGCTAATAGGGATGTGGTGATGCTCAGGCTGCCCTCGGAAGGAGAGTGCAGTTTTTGGTAAATTGCTGCAGTAGGCATAAAACCTTGGAGGGGAAAAAAGATGGACTCAAGATGGGAAATGAGAGATGTTCTCCACAATGAAAAAGGGGCAGTAAATATTTAATTGGTGAATAGACATCTAGGTTGTTCTCCATCTCTTTGAAGCATGCCAGTGTCAGAATGATCTGATGCCCATGAATGTGTTGTTTCGCTGTACATTCATTCGCTAGGCAATCTATCTGGCACAGGGGCATTGATGTGCATTTGCACAGATGCATAATCACTGGGGCCCTATGAGTCTGAAGGCTAAATCTTGGTCCTAAAACCTCCATTGAGTCCAGAGATTTCCATAATAATAATAATAATAGCTGTTTCTGCCTCAGTGCAGTCATCATGTGAACATACTCAATGTGCTCATGACTTTATCAGGTCAACTGAATATAGAGTACAATCTTGTTTATCCAAACATCTTGGAAATTATGGGTGCCTCCATAGCCAAATGATTACAACACACACCACACAGTCCCAGTGTCGCCGGTTTGATTCCAGCCAGCGACCTATGTTGCATGTCATACCCCTCTCTCCCTCATTTCCTGTCTACCTCTCAGCTGTCTCTATCTAATAAGGTACCAAAAAATAATTATAAAGAAGGAAATTATGCAGTGGAATAAAATATGTTCATGCTTCAGACTACCGCTAAGTCTACATATGACACATGCAAGCTCGTTTCCACCCGTTCTGAATGTTTCCCTCAGTTTCTTTCAGATAAAAGTTTTTCTCGTATTATAATAAATTCCACTTTTTACAATCAAAATATACTTTTATATTTGAGGATCGTTTGCTTGTAGGGCATGAAGAGTAGACCTGTGGGTTCATTAGTTATGCTTTTAAATAGATTAAACTTATTTAGTAGATGCACTAACATGAAATGTTTTGAACACTTCAGCTTCCAGCAGTTCTTTCAGTTCAATGGTTTATACTCAGTAGGTTGTTGGCATGAACATGACGCCAAATATACCTGCCACACCAGTCTTAAAGGTCATTCTCAGCATTTATCAGATGTAGTTAGTGGAATTTTACCTCCTGAGGGGTCAGTTGCCCCTCGTGTGTGCTCTTCTTTTCTTGATCGGAATTGGTGGCCAGCTGGTTCATCTTATGGCTCAACAGCTTTGCCAGTTCCTCCATCTGAATGTATTAAAGCAAACCCAGTTTATGTCTTGCAACTGTAGATCGGAGACCGATGAGGAAAGGCATGCTTATTAAAAGTATTTGGGTTAGGAAGAGTGAAAGTTGATCTGTTTCAAGAAATGGGGAGTTCTAATTTTTTTTCAATGTGTAAAACACTGAAGGATGTTGAGGTCCAGTCACGAGGAGCAAACTTATTAAATCATACTGGGCTCATTAGTATCAGAAAATGTAGTATGTATTAAAAATACTTACAGCTCTAATTGTGACAGCAAATTACTTTATTGTTGAGGTTTTCTTTCTCTGTCTGTGATTGAATTATAACAAAGCCTCTACAATGTCATCTCTAGCAATCCATGTTATGCAAGGACATTATTGTAGCTCAATATTGAACACAAAAATGCATTTTTCAAGCAAATGTACCTTATGTGATGTTGCAGTGTGGTCATCTGAGTCTCTTTTATACCAGGCAGGATGGTAGAAACCACGGTATATCCAGGGATTGCGCTTCTCCACCAGATACCTGAAAATAGCCCCAGTTAGATTCTCTACTTTTAAAGACTTTCATGTCATCCATGTAAAATGCTTCTGAGACTTCTTCTCTGCTTCTTCTCTCGCTAAATTGATTTTTGATTACTGGTAGCCATATATATTGCTGGGTTGTGTATAATATCTAACGCCTAGCAATTTTATAGACAATATAAATCATCACTGGTTTTTATTGATTCTTGGATCCCCTGAGGACAACTACATATTGTGAAAATAAATAAGTACCTCAGAGCTTCCTCCCTGTTCCTCTCCTTGGCTGCCTCCTCATCATCATGCCTTTTCTCTTCCTCATATTCCTCTGAATCACTCCTTAGTTGATCATCCTCCTCTTCAGAGGAGCCTCCACCACGCTTGTGAATTTTCTTCTTATGGTGGTACCGATGCGTTGGTTTCCAGATACGCTTTTCTCTTTCCTCCTCCTCGTTTCCATGTCTCTTGTCTAGACTCCAGGACTCTTGACTGCGTTCTTCATCTGGCTCCTCCCTGGCTTCCTCCGACAGCTCTTCATCACGTTTGTGTTTTCTTTGGTGGTACCTCCCAGGCCTCCAGTCCCTCTTGTCTCTTTCGTCGTCCAGACCCCAAGACTCCTGGCTGCGTTCTTCATCCGGCTCTTCATCACGTTTGTGTCTTCTTTGGTGGTAGCGACCAGGCCTCCAATCCCTCTTGTTCCTTTCGTCATCTAGACCCCAAGACTCCTGGCTGCGTTCTTCATCGGGCTCTTCATCACGTTTGTGTCTTCTTTGGTGGTAGCGTCCAGGCCTCCAGTCCCGCTTTTCTCTTTCACTATCAAAATCCCAGGACTCCTGACTGCGTTCTTCATCAGGCTCATCTCTCACTTCCTCTGACAGCTCCTCATCACGTTTGTGTCTTCTTTGGTGGTACCTCCCTGGCCTCCAGTCCCTCTTGTCTCTCTCATCATCCAGACCCCAGGACTCCTGGCTGCGTTCATCACCTTCCTCCTCTTCAGAAGGTTTGTCACCACGCTTGTGAAGCTTCTTCTTGTGGTGGTAACGATGTGTGGGTTTCCAAACTCGTTTATCTCTGTACTCATCCTCCTCCTTTTCGTGCCTTTTGTCCAGATCCCAGGATTCCTGGCTACGTTCCTCCTCAGGTTCATCCCTCTCTTCTTCAGACAGTTCTTCATCACGCTTGTGTTTTTTCTGATGGTATCTTCCAGGCCTCCAGTACCTCTTGTCTCTCTCCTCGCTCTCCTCTGATCTTTTCTCCTTCTCATCATCTAGACCCCAGTTTTCCTGGCTGCGCTCATCTTCGGGGGTCTCTCTCTTTTCCTCCACAGTCTTCAGGAGTGCCTCTATGTCTTTCACATCAGCCTCACCTCTATGCCCTTTGACTTCCTCATCTTCATTCTTCTTGTCCAGTGGGGCCGGTTTAACTCCTAGAAAAGGGAAAACAGGAGCTCAGTGGAAGTATGTAGTTGTAGTGGTCATAATTACATTTAGAAATTGTCATTTCCAAATATAGCTCTCGGTTGATGGCTACAGCAGCTTTTTTAAATTTGATTTCAGCCTTAAATCAAACCCCATGCAGATTCTTCAAATGCACTTTCCCAAGATAAGACAAAGTCCTATATTTCTTGGTTGGTGAATAAACAGTTAAACATCTTAGTTTTAACCAAATGTTTGGATGCATTCAAAGAAAAAATGAAAATCTTTGATTCCTTCAGTTGACCAGTCTTATCCATTTAGAAGTGCCACGAAAACCAAACATGGTTATATGTCACTAGTCGGTTGCTGAGATGTTATACCATTTCCCTTCAGCGGGCCAATGTCCTGAATGGAAAAGTGTTCTGCTCAGACAAACTGCACAGTCCTCAAATGATGACTGTGGATGCACCCCCTTATTATTCACTGTTGCCTGTTTTATCAAAAGGAAAGCTGGTTTGTTCATATCACTAAGCTCATTGATCTATATTCATATTATCTGGCTTGTTCGTTTTACTGATTTAAGCTTCTTCTTTTTTTCAGCCTGTGAGCATTTATAATCACCGCAAAGATGAAATTAGCTGAAGTCGACCTTGTACTACAAACCTGCTTGGAGGATTTCTTTGCAGTCTTGATCCACTGGATGAGATTCAGATTTGGAAAGAGCCTTGGACAAGACTTCAACCAAACACCGTGTTACCTGCAATAAACAGAGAACCCGACTCTGAAAACTGAGGCCTCTTCTTCAGACAGTACATTTTCGACAACTGATACGTTAATCATTACAATATTTAGGCTATTATTTGCTATTGCTACCCGTCATTACTCGTCATAATTTTACAAACCACGAAGTTGTAGGCTAATTGGCAAAACATACCACGTCTTCTTTCTGCCCCTGGTTTCCGGCTGGAAGCGCGAGATGCTCTGCACGGATGAAACAAAAGTAGTCACGTCAACATTCCTGGAGATTTGTACCACACGTGATTCTTACAAAGTTAAAATGTAAATACGAATATATCCACGCCGATTAATTACAATACTCAAAACACGATGTAGGTCGGGGGAAAAAAAACAATAACGAAGGGATGTGGAGTTTTAACAGCCGTTGAAGAGTATGCGCAATGCAGCCCGCCGGTCCTCCGCGTCTCTGTCCGTGGTGCTGGGGAACTTGGAGCGGCGTGCCACGGATAGACGGCGCGGTTAACGATGGAAGTTTTCCCCACGTCCACGGAAAGACAGACGCCGGGGGGGGGGGACGACATAATAAAAACAAGTTTTTCCCACTTACCTGTAAAAATAGACGCTACTGCGACGACAACGACAACAAGTTTCATCTCGGTGGCTCGGCGGGAGGCTACGTCCACCGTGATGAAAACAGACCCCGCTTTAGCGTAACGACTGTATTTTGGTGCCGGGAAACAACTTCCGTCCCCCCCCCCCTCTGTGGAGGAGCTGGCGTGAGGAGTGAGGTTGCGTATGGCGGGAGCCTCATATATAGAGAGAGGTGGCGGGGTGGGGGGGGGGGTTACGTTACGTCACCAGTCATTTGAGCAAATGACCGCCCTAAGCCCTTCTGGAGGACCGATGTTAATTTCATTTGTGCCACAAGTTTTTCTTGTTGTTGTTTGTTGTTTGTTTTTGAGCGAAAGCTCACAATTAGTTCCGCACCAGGTTGTCTCCAGCGGCGTGAAACGTCTGCAGACCGGCGGTAGACCGGGATATTAAAGGAGAAGCCCCGTCCTCACCGGTGTGGACGAGGTTATGTAATTCCCTCGGTAACGCTTTATAATGAGCAGCTGTCAATAGCCATTCATAAACGAGCAGCCATATCACCTACGAGCTCTGGTAACAATGCTGTAACCGGTTATTTTCTTGCCCGGTACGGGATTCGATACGGGGTGTACTGCACCACAAGGCGACGTCACTAACCGCTCGGCTAAAGGGTCAAACCCGTTAGCTAGGGACTAACGTGTCTTATTAGTAGTTTACAGTCGTCACCCTCCCCGGAAGCGCGCCCTCGCGCTTTGTCATTCCACGCTCCGAAGAGACTCCTGAGGATCTGCACACTTCCGGATCCCATCGCTGCCACCAACGTAACCGGTTATTTTCTTGCCCGGTGCGGGATTCGATACGGGGTGTACTGCACCACAAGGCGACGTCACTAACCGCTCGGCTAAAGGATCAGACTCGTTAGCTAGGGACTAACGTGTCTTATTAGTAGTTTACAATGCTAACACTAGCAGACGGCCCACAAACATTCATAACCGTCTTTTATTTATGCAGATGGAAACGTTGTAATTCGTCTTCTTTTTTTTTTTAATCCAAACAACTTCTTTCTAATAGCACTCTACCTGACTAGACCGTATAGACCCAAATGTTTGCCCTAACCTCGACCATTTAGGACGTTGTGAAATGTCTGATCTAAATTCTCGTTTAATGGGCGTCTTGTGTCACTCGTCATGTGTATTATCAGTGATTATTTGAAAACCGTATCAGCGTTTTTAAGCGGTTTGTTAATGTTAATACGTGTGTCTAAGAGCTTATAAGTGCCCTTTTACCACTGTTCACAACTGTAAAGCGTGATCATCCCTTATCTTAAACCTTAATTCTAGCTTACTTGGATGTTTCTACCCGATACATACATCACGTCTCAGGATACAGGGGCGTGTTCGCGCGTAATCCTTTCTTTAAAGACGAGTTCAAAATGGAAGCCACTGTATCTGCAGAATGGATGAAATGAAATATATCATTTATTCCAGACAGAATTCAGTCAGCTTTGCATCGATAATTCAATTCAACTCCAACGACCGGTTGGACACAGTGGGAAATAATAAGCTGAAGGCTTCGGTGGAGGAAATATCAACGCGGGTCAATGGGTGTCATTGTTAAAACTCAAACGGCATGTTTGCTATTTGAGAGTATGCAAAGTCATTTGCTCGTCTCCCTCCCCATCTAAACTTATAGAACCCAGTCAGAGTTTATACTATTGTAACGTGCATGGATTAGTAGACACGCTGGCCGCTGGCTCGCGGGTAAAATAATAAATAAATGTGAATCGAAGTAATTACCAAATGTCACTCTGGAGAGTGCTGCAAAACAGCCAGCACAGAAAAGATGTATCCTGAAGAAACCGATACTCCACATTGGTGAGAGAGAATGTGTATGTATGTGTAAATGTGTAAATGTATGTGTGTGTGTCTGAGCGTGTTGCTACAATTTCTGAACAGAGATCTGATATTCATTTCAAACTCGTGAAACCCACTGCAAACCTCTGGCATATGTGACACAAGACACCCTGTCCCCCTCCACTCTGAGACTTGCTTATTGGGCTCTGCATGAACAATGTCTTGATCTGCAACTACTGTGCCCACAGGAGCCCATGCACCAAGATACTACGTGACAGAGACACAGCAGCTAAACCAGGCCTCTTCAACCTGCGCTGACCCCATTCCCTTTAGCTTTCTGATGAGGTATGGATCCTGCCCCTGTGCTTGTTTTTTAACCCTTCATTTGATAGACAAGACAATTATTACAGAAGAAACAAAAGGACATGCCCCGGACACCGTGAAGAGCCTTCAGCATCTGCACTCTTCAAAATGACAATATCACATGGTCTAATCCTTGATATTTAGACACTTGGGAGCATCTACAAAATCATAACGATACATGTTTTTGCATGTTGTTTCTGTACACCGATGGCCGACCTTTATATGTGATAATGTACAGCATAATGCAGTCATGACCTAGGAACTGCAAACCCATGAACAGCAACAGCCCTCGGCAAGATGAGGAGCTGTGCCATGCTGCACAGTTCTGCTCTCACGCCAGCATTGCTGTACACCCACATGACTGTTGTCCACATTGACTCATGCTGGACAAACTAGGATATGTTGTCGTGACCAGGATGCCAACTCACCAGAGCACAACATAGGCCTGGTTATGACAGACGACTAACTGACCAACCAACATTGCTCATCAACTCAAAACAATGTGTGTGTGTGTGTGTGTGTGTGTGTGTGTGTGTGTGTGTGTGTGTGTGTGTGTGTGTGTGTGTGTGTGTGTGTGTGTGTGTGTGTGTGTGTGTGTGTGTGTCTTTGAGTAAGGAGTGAGCATTTTCGGTCAAATATAGTAGGCTAGTTGTCATTTTCTCGTGTTGTGTTCACACTGTGCAACAGCCGGTGAATGGTTCTCTGTATAGTTTCCTTCTTTGTCCCTGGGGAGGAGGTTATGTCTGTGACTGCAGGAGGCTTAATGCTCCACCTCTGAAGTGAGCTATGCAAGCAATGGATTTCAGAGCCACTGGACCAATAAATTATAAAGGCGTCCTACTCCCAACAGAGTTAGTGTGCGTGTTTGTGCATATGTACGAGCACATACGCGCGTGTGTGTGTGTGTGTGTGTGTGTGTGTGTGTGTGTGTGTGTGTGTGCATTTTCAGGTAACAGTATATACATGGATGATCCAAAACATTACGACCACCTGTCTAATATGCTGCTGGTCCTCCGTGTGCCACCAAAGCAGCACCAACTCACCGAGGCGTGGCCTCTATAAGACCCCTGAAGGTGTCCTGTGGTATCTGGCACCAAGACATTAGCAGCAGATCCTTCAAGTCCTGTAAGTTGTGAGGCGAAGCCGCCATTGATCAAACTTGTCAGTCCAGCACAACCCACAGATGCTCAATCAGATTGAGATGTGGAGAATTTGGAGATCAGGGCAACACCTTGAACACTTCATCATGTTCCTTAAACCATTCCCCAACAAGGTGGCAGGGCACATTGTCCTGCTGAGAGAAATCACTGCCATCAGGGATGGCATTGCCGTGAAGGGCTGGTCTGCAACGATGTTTAGGTAGGTGGCACCTGTAAAATTGTCATCCACATGAATGGCCGGACCCAGGGTTTCCCAGCACAGCATTGCCCAGAGCATCACACTCCCTCCACTGGCTTGCCGTCTTCTCACAGTGCATCCTGGTGCCATCACTTCCCCAGGTAAATGGTGCACATGTGCAAAGCCATCCATGTGATATAAAAGAAAATGGGACGCATCAGACCAGGCGACCTTCTTCCACTGCTCTAAGGTCCAGGTCTGACACTCACGTACCCATTGCAGGCACTTTCGACAGTGGACAGGGGTTACCATGGGCACTCTGATCGGTCTGCAGCTACACAGCTCCATACACAGCAGGTTGTGATGTACTGTGTGTTGTGACACATTCCTCCCACAACCAGCATTAACATTTTCTGTGACTTGTGCCACAGTATTTCTTTTGTTGGTTTGGACCAGACCGGATAGCTTTCATTGCCCACCCAACGCCCTGTTGTCATTTTGTGGTGAGTACCACAGTCAGTAGGTACTCACCACTGCTGACCAGGAGCCCCCCACAAAGCCTTGTTGTTTCAGAGATGCTCTGACCCAGTCGTCTGGCCATACAATTTGGCCCCTGTCAAAGTTGCTCAGGTCTTTACTTCTGCATCCAACACGTTGACTACAAGAACTTATTATTCGCTTACCATCTAATCCACCCAGACACTGACATGTGCCCTTTTTTTTGGGAGAAGATCAACGTTATTCGGTTCACCTGTGTGTGGTCATAATGTTTTGGCTCATTAGTGTATACATATTTTTTGCAGCCTCACTCCCATTGCTCCGGGCCTGATTAATATTTCAGTGAGCCATAAAGACAGGGGCTTAAAGGCAGTGAAGGGAGGACTTGACAGAGGAGCTCAATGTGTTCAGACAGGCTCTGTGAACACGGCTCAGATCCACGCCTGTCTACAGCAACACAGCCTTTCATCACAAGCATCTACATGCATGAACAAAAGGCGAGATGCGCGAGATGGGTCCGGTTCAACGCACCGCATGAAAGCTTTTGGGGGGCTTTGATCTGGGTGGCGAAGGGCTTTAAACATGGCTCAGGAGGAGGAGACCTTTATGCTGCTTGAGGAAGAAAAGGGAAGTTAATGGATGATTGTCCGGGGTCAAATTGACCTACTTTGTTATTGTTCGAGTCTCGGCTAATCGCATTTGTAAAGGAAGGACTTTTGTGGGATTTGTTTCTCTTTGAGCGATTCTCATCAATTTATCCATCTATACATGTATGTATGTATGTATGTATGTATGTATGTATGTATGTATGTATGTATGTATGTATGTATGTATGTATGTATGTATGTATGTATGTATGTATGTATGTATGTATGTATGTATGTATCTGACATCTATCTATATGACAAAAATTACAAGGGAAACAAATGTGAAAAGGCAAATTCAAAGAGTGACCACATGCTCACTTCAATCTGGTCCCTCTTGATATGCTCAGAAGCAAAACTCTCGTGCAAAGTTTTGACGGCCAGAGTCCCTTAGCTTGATTCTACTTCACACGTATACTCAGTACCAGTGACAAGGCTGCATAAGACTTGTATCAGACACTGGAGCATTAATGACCTGACAGGCTCTCAGGTGTGGGTGCTGAGAAGGAACAGAGAGCAGATGTGGCCAAATTGTTCCATGCAGGTGTAATTTCAAAGCTGGCTGCTTACTTATGCATTCAGGGAACAAGGTGGTGCAGGGTCCTGTGTTTGTACCTGTGTCTTTGTAGTGCTCTTAGCAATTGTCTCTAGGCTCCTACATCCGATTCCACAAACTGCCATGCTTACAGAATCACTATTGTGGCAACAGGAGGCCTTTTCAATGCCGCCCTATGTTCGGCTCCAAAGGCCCACGGTGACTCAGCACCATTAAAATGGCTCATGCAGAGACTTCGGTAATTAATTCGGAGTCATTTGAATGCTTTTGAATAATTGGCGGACTAGGAGTTGATGGCTAATTATCACACAGGATTTGTAATTATAATATTCTCTCACAGAATCCGCCCGCTGCCGTAACTTCTTTTTGTTGTAAATTAAGCTCCGCAATCGAACGCATAGGGGGCAGAGCTTGAAATGAGCCGTGGAGAACGAGACCGCAGAGAAGAAGCCTGGGCCACTTGATTCCGAGAGCAGTCTCTTTTACTCTGTCTCTGTGTGTGTGTGTGTGTGTGTGTGTGTGTGTGCGCGCGCGCGCGTGCGTGTGCGCGTGTGTGTGCGTGTGTGCGTGTGTGTGTGTGTGCGTGCGCGCGCATGTGCACATAGGGGGCAATTGTGTGTCTGAGTTTGTCTGGTCTATCCGTGCTCTCTCAATGCCTTTCCATCTATCGATCTATTAATTTCATTTATTTTTATTTTTATTTTTTGTTGTAATTACATCCTCGAGTAGTTTCACTGATCCATCGCAGCTTGGTGTAAAAACACTTAAAATAATGAGTGTTAGCTCATATTAAGTCTAAACTAAACTAGAAAAAAAATCCAGTTAAAATGAGGATCTTAATGAGGTCTATGGGGGATGAAGGACCATGATGAGTACATCAGAAGAAGGATAAAGCTAAATAATTGAAGAACGGGGAAGCACAGAGCAGTATTCATGAATACTGGTACAAAAGCTATACCCCTGAAAGAACTTACGGTGGCAATGAAGCACACTGAATTGTGTGCTGTGTCTAACAGTGGTGGCTACTTTTTTTTTTTAATAAGCTTCTGGTTATATCTTGTGCAAGACTTTCCAAACTATTACTCTTCTGCACAGGCAATGGTGCAGCGGCTGGTGCAGCAAACCCCTCAAAAGCAGCATCTCTGTTGTCGAGTTCATTTTAAAATACTTGTGCCCGGGATCCGGGCAATCGATTAAGCGTCTCTGATACTACATAAAGAAGTTATAGTAAATACAAAGCACGCATTACCCTCTCAGGGGGTTAAATGATCATGGGGTAAACCAGCAAGACTATTTGTAGGCGTTGGTCATTATCTGATTGGCACCCCGCGTTTCCGCTCTCCGAGATGTTGTATTTTGGGAATGATTCAACGCCAGAGGTGACTTAGAATCTGTACAGGGATTTATTGATTCCAGCTGTATGTAGTCCCTTAATCTCCAGGTGAGATGTTGCTCTGTAGCTGTCAATATTCACTTACCATTGCTTTTATCGCGTTACTAAAAGATAGTCATATTTGATTATATTACTGAAAGCTGTAGTGGTACTGGTGACTTGTATTGGTGTATGACCGCTCCAAATACAAAAAAATCCTTTCAAGATGAACCATGGTGGCCAGTGCTGTTGTATCAGCAACTTCCCCGCCTCCGAACAATAAAACATGGCTGATTGGATCCAGTCACTGATAGTTTTTACACCCCCTCGGTCTGCTTGCTCTCCCGTTCTCTTTCCCCTTGCAGGTAGTTTGCAGACAGAGCTGGGACGGTCGTTAAACTGAATGGATGGCACCTTGTGGCCAGTATGGAACTGGCTGGAGGGTTCACACCTTCTTTTCCTCCACACTTTCATATGTTGGATTTGATTTTGCTTTTTTTTTTTCATTTTCCAACCACCCCATACCTTATTCCCACTCAGTCATGCACACGTACACTAGTGATTTCACAGATTTCCACACTTGACGATTGTAAGCTTGTTCTTCACTAAATATTTAGTTTGCATTTGAATCTTGTGCCCCCCCCCCTTTTCTGGTCTTGTACTTGAGCCGGTTTGTGACAGATGAGGGCTCGTCTCAGAAAGAATTGTTCAGTTAGACGGTATCAGTTCCTAGGGTGGTGGCACGGTGGCGCTGTGGTTAGCGCTGTCGCCTCACTTGCAAGAAGGTCCTGGGTTCGAATCCCGGCCGGACAGCCAGGGTCCTTTCTGTGTGGGGGTTTTCATGTCCTCCCAGTGCCTGCGTGGGTTTCCACCAGGAGTCCAAAGACATGTAAGTCAGGTACTATTCATACTAGGTGTGAATGTGTCTGTCTGTCTGTCTGTCTGTCTGTGTGTGGTGGTCTGGCGACCTGTCCAGGGTGTTTCCCCACCTTCCGTCCAATCAGCTCTGGGATAGGATCCAGACCCCTATGACCCCCGTTAGGATAAGCGTCTTGGAAAATGAGTGAGTATCGGTTTTTGTTGGTGCTTTGTGGTAACCTCTCCATATGGGGGTGAAGTGATTGCCTTTTTTCACGTTTTGGGTAGCAGCCACGTGGTGCCTTGCAGCGCTGCTTGTTCGGCAAGTTGGTAGACACCGTTCTCCATTCTCTGGGAGTGTTACGTATGAACGTAATTCTTTTTAGCCATTTGACGTTGTTTTATAGTGTACGGAGGACACAGACAGGGGCACAGACAGGAGTATTAACCCTAACATGCATGTCTTTTTGATGATGGGGGTAACCGGAGCACCCGGAGGAAACCCACCGCAGACATGGGGAGAACATGCAAACTCCACACTGAGGATGACCTGGGATGACCCCCAAGATTGGACAACCCCGAGGTTCAAACCCAGGACCTTCTTGCTGTGAGGTGACAGCGCTAACCACTGGGCTTCCGTGCTGCCTGTGGTGAGGCTTGGTGGAGACTGTCCTTCGTTATCCAGGTCTTGCTCCAGAGATCGTTTCCGTAGTGCCATCTGTTGACGTGAGATTAGGTTTTGAACAACAAAAAAAGGATTTCTGTTGTTACACCAGAAACATGAAAAAGTAAACCAGCAGAGACACCGTGAAAAAAAACTAAGGCAATAAAACAAAAATTGGAGCTTGCAAAACAAATATGCACAAGGTAACAAACCAAGCCCATAAAAGCAACAATAGGAGTGGAGAGAGTGAGCTTTCCTCCGTGCAGCAAGCCTCCCACCTCTGCCTGCAAACTACCTGTGAGGGAAAAGGGAACAGGATGGCAAGCAGACAGAAAGGGAGGCGGCGCGACAACATCATGATCTCATGGTTAAGCCATCCTAAGAGGTTGGTTTCATCTTCCCTCGCTGATTTCTGTCTCGTTTCTCCACGTTCAGCTGCAGCTCCTGCATGGTGTAGATGTAACGTGTTATGCGCCGTATCGTCGCCCCGGGAAAGCTCGACCGGATGTCAACCATCAAAACAGGTACCTGCAAAAAAAACATTCATATTGTAACGTGCATGGATAAGAAGACACTGGCCGCTGGCTCGCGGGCCTGACCCTTTAGTCTAGCGGTCAGCGATGTCTCCTGCGGTGCGGGCGACACGGGTTCGCTTCCCGGCCGCGGCAGTTCCTGTGGTTGCGTTGTCCCCCGAATTCGCTACAATATTGTCCTAAATGGGCCGGCGATAGAAAGTGTCGAAGGTCTTTCCTTGGCATCGAAAGCCTCAAGATTGCTTATTAACAAGTCTTGTTTTGATGTTTGTTTTGCCTTTCACACGATGAGCTACTACTACGGTGTGTTGAATTTCAATCAGTAAGAAGTCCTACGGCATTTTTCTCCCCCCCGGTACTGCAAACAAACGAAGTTCCAATAACACAAGGCCACGTTCATTTCTCCATGCACACCCAGGTCCAAGGTAATGGCGACTCCGAAATGTAATTTTCTACTGAGCATCGCTATGGGTGCTTGCCATTCATGTTTCATAAATTACCAAACGAAGGGTTATTACTATACGAGTGGGACTCTCCACCAAACCTATTATACTGCACCTCTTTAAAGTATTAAATTTTAATGGGGGCATTTTTACTACTGGATCTGCCTCCCTCCTCTGGGTTTTCATCATTTGTATTGATTTGAAGGCGTTGATGCAAAACTATAGCCTTATTACACAAATCCGCCTGCTCGGCAGATGCACAACTGGCCAGGAGGCGTGACTACAACCACGGGAGCCTCCACCCAGCGGTTTATTAACATGTAAGGCGAGCTTGCGCCTGGCTCGGCCCTGAAAACCACCATTTGCTATTGAATCTGTGTGACCTTGACGGTTTGTGCACAGGTTTTTCCAAGTACAATATTTAACCGCACCAAAGGTGAATCTAAATCTCCTCAATGATGTATTGTTGGGATAAAAGGCAGATTGAGGGAAGTTGTCCTCCTTCCTTCAATCACTCCTTCCTCCTTACCCCACTTCCTTCTTTGTTCCTGCTCACTTTTCTTTCATTCTTCTCAGTCCTTCAGCATCCATACCATTGCTTTGTAGGACATTTCGTACATGAAGCACTTTGCACAGGTCATAAACCCACAAGAAATACAGAATATTGTAACGTGCATGGATAAGAAGACACGCTGGCTCGGGGGTCTGACCCTTTAGTCGAGCGGTTAGCGATGTCTCCTGCGGTGCGGGCGATACGGGTTCGCCTCCCGACCGCGGCAGTTCCTGTGGGTGCGTTGTCCCCCGAATTCACTACAATATGATAAAAAAGAAACAGCATTTCATTGATTGTCAATCATTAGTTTTTGTACAAAGTGTATTACTCATGTCTGTACAACCCTTTGCATGTGACTCTGCATGTGTGTGTGTGTGTGTGTGTGTGTGTGTGTGTGTGTGTGTGTGTGTAACTAGACGTGTGGGAACACCTTCTTCTTACTATATCTTAGCAGCTGATGTTTCAGTACACCAGTGCCATGAAACCAGAGTCCAATGTATTTATTGTTCTTGGTAAATAACACGATTCTGACGCTGTTTCCGCCACCTGTCATCCCCTCTCTTCCATTTACATTACAGAGCTTTGCCCGCAGAAGACTTCCCAACTCCTCACTTCCCCCCCCTCTTCAGTCACTCCCACTTCTCTGTAGGCGCAGCAGAGATATGATCTTGACAAATCGCTGCATAAAAAAGAAAAGAAAAAATCGAGCAGGGGATATTTAAAACCCAGGCAGCTTGCAAATTAAAATGCACATTTTTATTCAGTTCTACATTTTTTAAGAGCAGAATCCGACCTCCAAAAAAGAACCCCAAGCCTTTAACATTTTTGATGGATGGATGGATGAACATATATATATATATATAACCCCCCCCCAACACACACACAGATATATATATATATATATATATATATATATATATATATATATATATATATATATATATATATATATATATATATATATATATATATATATATATATACACACACACAAACCACCACATATTTTGCAGTCCACTGATTGTCTTGCAGTGATTGCTACTAAGTGCATGCACCCAAGACCAAGTGCATTTTAGAAAGTGCAGCTTATCATTTCAGTGGTGTCTTGTTGTTTGATCCTGAGCAAGCCTCCTTGGCCGACCCCGGGGGGGTTATTATGTTGTATAATTAGGATCTCCCTTATGGAGCCAGAACTGAAAACCCATTTACAAGAGTTGAGAGTCGTAATAGACTTTGAAATAGGCAAAAATAGATGCTCTAAACTCTTCCAAAAAAAAAAAAGGGGGGGGCAGATTATTTATTTATTTATTTATTGCTTTTAGACGAAAACAGAAAAAGAATTGCACCAGTAGCTCAGACAGAATGGTTGCGAGCTTTCTCGCTGTTATCGTGAGCATACTATATGAAACGTGTCTTCTTTTATGGTGGAGCAGAGGTGTGGGGAGGGTCTCTTGATGGATTGCAGGTGCCACGTTCAAGACGAGCGATGCCTTCTCAAATCCAACCCGCCTGCTGTGACCTTTCAGTACGTTGCTTCTACTGACGCCGTCTCCAGAGTGTTTTTCACGGGGGGGCTGCCGAGACGGTGAATTCTAGCGATCAGGACTGAAAGGGGGAGAAAGAGAAAGAAATTGAATTATGTTGGTCAAACTCTTCCTCGGGGCTCGAGGGTTTGTACACTGTCACAAAGTAAAAAGGCCGGCTTTCACTTTTAGTAAGTCACACTGACCTTAGATCCGGCCCCAAAGGCATGCTCCCCTTTATAACTCGGTTAGGGGGAGTAACAATATTTCACTTAAGGGGTTTGCATGGTTTGAAATAACCCGATTTCTGCAAAACACTGGTGGGTTGATTAATGATGCCTAATCAGTTTTCTGTTTTAAATTTTATTTGTAAGGTGACCTTTGACCATGACTGATCAAACGTCATCATGCTAACTAAAGTGAACTCAGGATTCCAGTCAGGCAGATTACAGCTGACCACTTTCCAGTTGCTGCCGAACAGAGACAGACAACTTAGGGGCGTCCGGGTAGCGTGGCGGTCTACTCCGTTGCCTACAAGTATGGGGGTCGCCAGTTTGAATCCCCGTGTTACCAAGTACCATCGGGCAGAAAAAGGGGGAATACGGAGCCCGGGAGGTGACATGGGATTTTTTGTTTTTTAACTCGCACGCACGCATTATTAAGTCGCACGCTCAATTTAGTAAGTCGCACGCACGCTTTACTAAGCCGCGCGCGCGCTTTACTAAGTCGCGGGCGCGCTTTAAGTAAGTCACACGCTCAATTTGGTAAGTCGCACGCACGCTTTACTAAGTCGCGCGCGCGCTTTAAGTAAGTCGCACGCACGCACGCATTATTAAGTCGGACGCTCAATTTAGTAAGCCGCTTTGCGAAGTCGCGCGCGCGCTTTGTGCGACTTCCTTAGTAAAGAGTGCGTGCGACTTACTAGAAATACAACGGCCGAGATGTTTTATCCCAACCCGCATATTTCGACGCAAGTCAAAACCGACGTCTTTCTTTGACCGATGTAGTTTTGTCGTACCACGCAAACGATCATTTACTGTGTTGAGGGGCATGCGCGGGTGGCTCAGGGCTGAATGGACCAAAAGTCCGAGAACTCATTCTCATCTGAAATGGTACTATTTGTGACGACTCTGTGAGAATGCTGTTAGCTGCAGGCTGGCCGGTGGGGTTGGATCTCCCTCCCCCACATGGCTTATCAGACTACACACCTCTAACAGGCTTGTCGCGCTTGCCCGGCGGTGGATCTAAAATTGCATACTACAAAACAAGCATGCAAAAAAAATTTTCAAAATTTCCCAAATGGTTTATTTGTTGTGCAAATGAACCATTGAATATTAATAATAATGATAATGGTTTACATTTATATAGCACTTTATCTAGACACCCAAAGCACTTCACAGTGGAGGGGGGAAAACTCACCTCAACCACCACCAATGTGTAGCACCCACCTGGGTGATACACGGCAGCCATTTTGCACCAGAACGCTCACCACACTTCAGCTTGAGATGTAGACGGGGGAATCGTTATGCCAATTACACAGGGGATGATTAGGTGGCCAGATGGAGAGAGCCAGGTTAGGAATCTTGCCGGGACATCCCGCCCCCTACTGTTTGCAATAAGTAGTACCATGGGATCTTTAATGACGACAGTGAATCAAGACCTCAGTTTAACGTCTCATCCGCAGGACGGCATCTCCTACAGCACAGTGTCCCCTTCACTGCAATTTTTTTTTCAATTAGGACGAGAGGGAAGACTGCCCCCTACTGGCCTACTAACACCACCTCCAGCAGGAACTCATGTTCCAAGCGAAAGCTCCCAGGGATATGGACTTGGGGGGGTCGTGACCCTGTTCCAGGTGGTCTCCCATCCAAGTACTAGCTAGGCCCACACCTGCTTAGCTTCTGTCATTCGGCAGAGCCGGCATGGCTGCCGGCCATATTAAAGGCTCACAAATGATACTGCTCCACTTTGAAACAACATAATCTTATTTAGCTGTTACGCAATAACCTCTTGTGTTACATTGTTCAGTTACGAGCAATATAACATCTTTTCCATCTATTTTTGTTCGTTTGGCAAAAAGGCAGACATTTTCCTAATGAACTATAAATCTCATTGTCAAGCATGCTTTGTGCAATATGTTGCATCAAATGTGTAGCGTAACGGATCATAAGCTTTAAATCAGACATGCACCTCACGACTTGGAAGTGATTAAACTAACTGGTTTAATTCAGCCACAAATATGATCCCGGCTAACATTTTCCATTTGTAAATATGAAAACCCCTCACTTAACAAGCATTTGAATGAAGTATATATCCAGTAGGCAGCGTAAACAGCAGCTTGCTGCTTAGAGGACTTTGTAGAAAATTAATATCTGGGAAGAAATCCTCTGAAATGAATAGATAGTACTGGCAGAAAGAAATACTCACATCAAGGTCCCCTAAGGGGACATGGGCGATTTTATTTTTTTTGTTAACTATCTCGTGAGCACGAGTTACTATCTCGTGTGCACCAGTTAGTCGTGAGCTATCTCGTGCGCACCAGGTAATATCTCGTGAACACCAGATAGTTTACAAAAAAAAAAAGAATTCGCCCATGTCCCCTTAGGGGCTCCGTAGATAGTTAATTTCAAAGTAAAACTTCCTTTTTCCTGTTTTTTTTTCCTTACCCTGGTCTCCCTTTTGGATGGATTGACATTGACATTTGTTTCCTTTGAAAAGGTCCGGCTTCATTTCTATAGACAAGTTTTAGCCATTCGACCACTAATCTGATTTTAGTCAGGCAGAAGACTTCGGGGCAAAATACAAATGAATGTTTGACTTGGAAAGCTCCCAGCTTCTTTGCACACACACACACACACACACACACACACACACACACACACACACACACACACACACACACACACACACACACACACACACACACACAGTGAGCTGGAAACAACCAGTCATAGGTTACACATGTACATAGACAGGAATCCTGTACCGTACCATTGTGCAACAATGCAATGACTTTTTAGCAAATAAGGCTGATTAAATTAATGTGAAACTTAAAAAAAAGTTTTTGCATGAAATTTGTATAAGTAATTTGTTTCAGGCACAAGACATATTGGAATTAGCTCAGAGATATTAGCATATTAAGTTAAAAAAAGTTTTTAAAAAAAGTATTATTGGTATATTTACCCTAAAGTTGTATTCCTTTTGTTGAGTGTCGCATCCCCACCAGCAGCACTGTAGAGTCAATGATTATTGACTCAGCTGAAGTCCCATGAAAATAGGGGAAGGCAGACCTGGTATGCCTCCAGTTCTAAATGCAGATGCAAAAATGCCCAAGGAGATCATTTGAATCCTTCCAAGTCACTTGCTCCATCTGCCTCTGTTGGGTTGTTTGCAAACACGGTAATTCACTGTAAGTGATGTGTGCAGACCGAATGTTCTCCAAGGCTATATCGTGTCCTGTGCTATTTCCCCGTTCTCTCTGTTTGCATCATTTTCTCCTCATCCTTCTCTATCTGAGAACGTGTCACCCTGATGCACTATGCATCCTGACATGCAAATTTGAAGTGTAGACCTTAGCTAAATTACAGTGAGTTCAAGGGCAGTTTGCCAACCCTCATATGCAAAATAATGAAAAGCTGTGCAGGATGGAATAATGCAAGCCATTGCAGTAGTACGACTAATCTGTGAAAATTCGGAAAGGACATTTTGAGGAAAAGGTGGACAAAGTGTGATTTATGAGTCCAATAGCATTCATACGGCAACACAAGCTTCAAAATGACATGCATTAGTCATGTGCTTATAAATTAGTGACAGCTCTGGGCATGTTATTGTTGATTTCCTGTGTTTTTTGTGGTTGCGTCCCACACTAATGACATACATCACTCATTAAGGAGTGAAGCTCGGCATCTTAATGGGAACAGAACTGAGTGGACCTCAGAACCAATGAGAGGACAGGAGCATTTTTTTTCCATAGACTTTCTCCATAGGTTGCACAAAACCTGTCGCTAAACTCTGAAAATGAAAAGTAACCCTTCAACGGTGTACTCTGCCAAACAATAAAGCGGCATTGTTTTGGAAACGTTACAGGGAGTTACTGGGTGAACGAGCTCCCACTCACCATGATTGCAGTTTAGTGTTCATTCCAAAGGCCATCTATCTCCTCCCAATATAAATCACCCCCTTATGCAAGTGCCTCGCCGAAAAGAGCTGTACAAATGAACCTCGACACATCAGCAGCATCATTTAAGACAGAATGCACCTCGGGAGTAAATCCTTCAGAGAACTATTGTGTAGTCCATTGTCTCTTTTACCCGTATTTCGACGATTTCTAGCTCATTCCAGGGCAGATACTGGGAAAGGGATGTGCAATATGGGTCACTGCCTGTGCTCGTGTCTGCATTTGTATTTACTATTGATCAGAGAATCCTAGCAATGGAGCAATGGCTCTCTGTAAGATAACCAGTCACGACCACTCATCAGGTCAGGCCCATTGTGAATATCCACTGGGAATTAATTAAAGGAAGCTTTGACCTTAGAGAACCCTAGGCCCTCCTCACCGCGATTCCCTTTAAAAAAAAAAACACAATTTCAGTGCGAACCGTAAAGAGTCATAATTTTCCAAGCAGCACCGTTGATGCCGCCGTCACGCATTCGACACCATCACGTACAAATATCACATCAATTTTGCACGCTGGGTTCTCCCTTTGAACAAGGACCCCCTTTTCCTTTTCGTCAAAGCTCCGTATAGCCTTATCTAATCTCACCCTGTCAAAACTGAGGGAGCATTTAATGCGCATCGTCTTCAAACAGCTGATCCAGTGGAACTGTGTTTTGTTGAGCTGTCCAAATGTGAATCAAGTTGAATCAACCAAGTATGGAGTCGATTCAAGCTTTTGGCCATAGAGAGCACTGCATCCATGCACCTGGCCATACACCAAAGCTCACTCGAGAACAGACCATTTTTTTCCTCTTTTTTTGTTTTTGTTTTGTTGATTCCCCCCCTTTTTCTCCCCAATTGTATCCAGCCAGTTACCCCACTCTTCTGAGCTGTTCCGGTCGCTGCTCCGCCCCCTCTGCCGATCCGGGGAGGGCTGCAGACTACCACATGCCTCCTCCGATACATGTGGAGTCGCCAGCTGCTTCTTTTCACCTGACAGTGAGGAGTTTTGCCAGGGGGATGTAGCACGTGGGAGGATCACGCTAGTCTTCCCAGTTCCCCCCCGAACAGGAGCCCCAACTGACCAGAGGAGGCGCTAGTGCAGCGAGCAGGACACATACCCACATCCGGCTTCCCACCCACAGATACAGCCAATTGTGTCTGTAGGGACGCCCGGCCAAGCTGGAGGTAACAAGGGGATTCGAACCGGCGATCCCCGTGTTGGTAGGCAATGGAATAGACCGCCACGCCACCCGGACGCCCATTTATTGCCAATTTGATTAACCGATTAATGCATTCATTAATTTGGAATATTTGGTATCAGTTAATATATTGTAACGTGCATGGATTAGTAGACACGCTGGCCGCTGGCTGGCGGGTCTGACCCTTTAGTCGAGCGGTCAGCGATGCCTCCTGCGGTGCGGGCGATACGGGTTCGCTTCCCGGCCGCGGCAGTTCCTGTGGTTGCGTTGTTCCCCCGAATTCGCTACAATATCTTAAAATGATTACAGACTTCTGTCCAGTGGAAGCATATTCCATCGATTGTATGCAAACGTAATTCAGCCTCTTTGCTCTGCAAAAGCTGATTAGTGATTAGCAATATACTACGCTGGGTGGAAACTTAACCATACCGATCGTGCAAAATTATAAGTTTCTGTCATGTACCGAAGTGCAGATATTTGATGATGAAAACACTTTCACAAAAAAATTAATAAATAGATTCAGACCCACTCACTGAAAGCAGCCAGCAGGTTACTAGATGACTGGACAAATGTGAGCGAGCCAGGTTCATGCTTCTGCTGTGTTGGGTGCTGCCTCTGGGATAAAGCTCATCACACATATTTTCAATCCCAGCACTAATACGTATGCTGGGGAGTATATTTCGTGATAATTGGGTAAGTTTGTAATGATTTACGCCCATTTCTGTTGTCAAATTTATCAGTTAATAGGATTATTTGTGATTTACCAACGGGCATTTATAGTAACCGAGTATATTAAAGTACCACTGATACTCTGCTGCAAGTTTGGTGCGGATTTGGTGCAAACGTGCAAGTTTGGTGCAAACTTTGGTTTAGCCAGCAAGGCCTGCCGTGTGCATTTGAAAGATGCAAGGTATGATTCCATATAAACGGACCCCTGACAATGGAAATATTGCGAGAAAGTTGGAGGCTAACCAATTCTCCTCACAGGGGAAATAGAACCCAATTGACTGTTAACTGAGACCAAAGTAGCACCGATACAGGACTCTTCAGTAGTCTAATTGTATTTGCTTCTACCAGAAATGTCACCCCACAAAAATGGTGGGTATCTATGAGAAAAAAACACCTGTTGAATTTAAACTTACCCTTACAGGTGTCCATTGTCCTTCAATCGTTTACTTTCACAAGTTTTCACAGTGAAAGTAAGCATGTACATGAAACTGCATTGGAGACCAAATTGCGAGACTTAGGGGTATAATTGGGTTTGGCACAATTATACATGAATTTTCCTACACCCGTAGGTGTGTTATATCTGGTGGGTGTGACAAGAAATTGCGCTTCCTTAATGATTACAGATCACTGATAAACTTAAGTTATTTTATAACAACATGTTTTGATAAAAAAAAATCTTTTCCTGCAGGATGAATGGTATGAATACTGTGTATGTTTGGTATATAAGATAATATATGGGGTGAGCATTTAGCATTGTACTATATGGGCATGATAGTGCATGCACAATATACGTAGTATATAAGCAATATGGTATAATATATGGGCATAGGTTGTTGATTATTCAACCATAACAAAACTGTATAATAGCGACATACCCGCTGTGCATCCATGCCTACCTCCAGTGCCCTGTTTGTTGTACCTTTTATTTCTCGATTTTTTCTTCTTTTTTTCTTTCTTTGTGTGACTGATGTGTGCAAGTGCTAGAAGCTGCTGTGAACTGGAGTCAAGTTCCTCATATGCACAGGCACACTTGGCCCATAAAGCTGATTCTGATCCTGATGAATGCTTTTTATTGCTAGGGGATTTGAGGTGGGGTGAGGGGGGGGATGCCATCCCCCTTGTTAACCTGCCATCCCCTAGTAGCAGAAAGAGGGCAGGGGTAGAGGGGTTGTGTGGCTGAATATGCTAGTCTAGGCTGCCTGACTCATTGGTGGTCCTTTATGTGACTGAGGTCTGTGGGGCCTAGCTGCTGTGGATGAGAAACCCGTGGTGCTGTCCGTGGTGCTGATGGAGCAGTCCTTCCCTTCTGTCAGTTTCGTCTTGGATACTAGAAATACTCAATTCTATACTATGTTGTAGCCTACTGAGTAGCGCCACCTTCATGATGGAAGTGACAAGTAGCAATGTGTAGTTTTGCGGAGGAGTGAGAGGATCATAGAGACACACCGCTGCCTGTAGTATTCCTATAATATAATATTTCCTATGATCATTCAGTAGCATCTGCTGCTGCTAAAAATACCCCCCCCCCCCAGACCAAGCCACCTCTGTAATAATATTGTTTAGGGGAGACATGACTACAGATGTGGATTTTACTACAGGTGTTTGGGGTAACCTGGGAGCGGACAGGTCAGGTGAATGGGGAAATTAACCTGCACCGCACTCATCTGCTTACAGTTACATATAGTACAAGGTCAATTTTATGCCGTCAAAACTAAGGTGTGTTTTGAAAAATAAGTATTGTTGAAATGCTTAACGTCCCCATTCATTTAAAATAATAGTCCTACAACAAATATATGTTTAGCCTAAAAGCAGTTTTATTAAATCGAAATTATAATCGCAGTTATGACTTCAGGGATTAGGCTAGGCCTATGTGGTAATCCTGTAGTCCTAATGTAACGTAGCCATCCAGACGCAGGTTCGGGTGGATGCAGGTCTCTTACTCTCTCACGTGAAGAGAAGCAGAACAGCAGACGAGGGGTGGGGGGGGGGCACCATGACAGAGTGGCCTATGGTGTCAGATTTATGATGTCATATGCTGCGAGCATGATAAAACATGCTCCACAAGCCAATTATATTATTTCACACACGCAGATATGAACGGCCACTTGCACGATATCAGTCCTCACCCATGAATCCAACAACCGAGTTATACAGGCCGGCTCAGAAATTAACAGGGCACCCCCCCTTTTTTTGTTGTTGTTGTTCTCGCTTGTTATATTTCAAATAAAACAAATCGATTGAAGAAAGAAGGCTGAATCGGTTCATCTGGACACAACGTTTATCGAGAGGAATGTTTCATCACTCATCTAAGTGACCTCTTCGCTCTCAACTGACCGCAGGTATCCCCACCCTTATAAACAAAGCAGAGGCAGGGGTGTGCTATGGGTACCCCAGCTTCACCTGTAGTGGCCAACATGTATATGGAGGTAGGGGAAAAGAGGGCGGTGATGTCCTCTCCAGGGACACCACCTAGCCATTGGTTCAGATTTCTGGATGACACCTGGGTTAAAATTAAATCTCATGATGTGCCACATTTCACCGACCACGTTAACTCTGTGGACAACCACATCAAGTTCACCAGGAAGGATGTGAAAAATGACAGGTTAGCCTTCTTGGACTGTGAACTTGCAATTGTTGATGGGGGACATTTGATTGTTGATGTTTACCGTAAACCAACACATACTGATCAGTACTTAAGGTTTGACTCTCATCGTCCACTGGAGCACAAACTAGGAGTGATCAGGGCGCTGCACCACCGAGCTGACAATGTCCCCACCCACACAGCGGCCGGGGAGGGGAGAAATCCCACATTACACAGGCCCTGGTTAAGTGTGGTTATCCTAACTGGGTGTTTGTCAAAGCCAGGAAGATGTCCAAACAGTGCACCAGCCAATCGAAGAAAGGAGAAGGACAACAGCTGCCTAAGCGTAAACCAGTGGTGATTCTGTATCTGGTGGGAGTGTCGGAAAAGCTGAGACGTGTATTTTCCAAACACCGCATCTAAGTTGCTTTCAAACCCCAAAACACACTGCGCCAGAAACTGGTCCACCCCAGGGATCGGGTCCCCCGGCACAAACAGAGCAATATAGTGTACGCTGTTAAGTGGCAGGAGGGTTGCCGTGACTTGTGCCAGGAGGGTTGCCATGACTTGTACATTGGGGAAACTAAACAGACACTGGCCAAGAGGATGGCACAACACAGAGAGCTAACACGTCAGGCCAGGACTCTGCAGTCTACACCATCTACACTCTTTCAAGGAGGAGGATGTGCACATCCGTGATAGGGAGGAATGCTGGTTTGAACGGGGAGTCAGAGGCCATCTATGTGAGGAGGGAACGACCATCACTGAACCAGGGGGGGGGGGGCTAAGAGTACATCTGTCGCCTACAATGCCGGGATTGCAACTATTCCCCAACCCTCTGTGAATAGTACACATGGCCACTGAAACTGTAATTAATGCTCACAGAAATTTGCATATGAAACCAATCGTTTTCGGTCGTTATGCCACTGTATCGTTTCTAAGGGGATACCTGCAGTCAGTGGAGACTGATGAGGTCACTCGGATGAGTGGTGAAACGTTTCTGTCAAGACACGTTGTGTCCGGATGAACTGATTCAACTTTCTTTCTTTCATTTCCTTACCGGGATTATTGAGGATGCGCAAAGACAAATCGATTGAAGCTCAAATTAAATGTTTATTTATTTCAGAGTTTTGTAAATGCCCCTAAAAATCAGTTCAGGGGGCAACAATAGGCTACCCTCTGGGGAAAAAAAAGGCACATGGAAGCCCCCGACCTCCACCCCCCAGCGACTAGAGAGGGGGGGGGGCTTCTGAGGGAGGGAAAGTGGAGGGAAGATGGGAGGAGGTCAGAGGCACACAGGAATACAAGCGGCATCGTTCATTTTTCAAAAAGCACAAGACCGGTGAGAAATGAGCCTGGATTTGATTCCTATCCAGACAATTACTTACACAGTATCATTGTGGGGAAACAAAGCACGGATTTTTTTTAAGTTGAGAGACTGAACAAAGTCAGATAGCAGCAGCAGGGTGAGAAGGACGAGGTGGAGGAGGAGGAGAAAGAGCAGGTAGTTCCCACAGTAGGAGAGGAGTATTCTTTTTATAAAGCCATATAATTTTTTTTTTAACATGGTGATGGTGGTCACGTGGCTTGGGTCCTGTAGCTTGGCATCCTGCGCATCATATTCTTCATAAATGTTATAAGTCCATCATAATTGTGTTATCCTCTTTCAATGTTGTATTGTTTAAATTGCGTAAACACAACATCCATTGCACGTTGTCCGTCTTGGGAGAGAGATCCCTCCTCTGTTGCTCTCCCTGAGGTCTCTTCCTATCTTTTCTCCCTGTTAAAGGGGATTTTTAGGGAGTCGTCGCTTATCCGATGAGAGGGTCTAAGGACAGGATGTTGTGTTGCTGTTAAGCCCACTGAGGCAAATTTGTAATTTGTGATATTGGGCTATACAAATAAAATTGATTTGATTTGATTTGATTTAGGAGCAGTCAGAGAGCACACACGTTTGTTAAAGCTCATCTTTTTGGTCGGGCGTCCCTACAGACACAATTGGCCGTGTCTGCAGGTGGGAAGCCGGATGTGGGTATGTGTCCTGGTCACTGCACTAGTGCCTCCTCTGGTCGGTCAGGATGCCTGTTCGGTGGGGAGGGGGAACTGGGGAGAACAGCGTGATCCTCCCACACGCTACGTCCCCCTGGTGAAACTCCTCACTGTCAGGTGAAAAGAAGCTGCTGGTGACTCCACATGTATCGGAGGAGGCATGTGGCAGTCTCCAGCCCTCCACAGCTCGGTAGAGGGGGAGGGGCAGTGACCGGGATGGCTCAGAGGAGTGGAGTAATTGGCC
This sequence comes from Lampris incognitus, assembly GCF_029633865.1. Classification (NCBI taxonomy): domain Eukaryota; kingdom Metazoa; phylum Chordata; class Actinopteri; order Lampriformes; family Lampridae; genus Lampris; species Lampris incognitus. Next base: position 30,416,052 of record NC_079225.1, read on the forward strand.
GAATACAATTGGGGAGAAAAAAGGGGGGAAGGGAATAAAAAAAAAAACATGGGGTGAATTTTGAGCACAAGATGGGTACCTTCCAGCTACAGAACTGTGAAAGCTGAAGCATCTGTGGACCCAAACCGAACCTCTACAGAAAGGGATAAGTTTCATGGTTTATGGCATCGGCTCTGTAGTCCAACCTTTGTGCTCAACCTAGGACTCGTGTGGCAAAGCTGTTGCCATGCAGGTTTGAGATGAAGGATGACACAGTTTTGGTGGACACACATGCTGCCTTAATGAACCATTTACTCTTACACCGTTACAGTTTAAAATTTCTATTGCGCGCTCTGCACTGTCCGGTTCTCCGAAGACTCCTTTCTCTCTGTCCTGCTTTTCGTCGTGTTTGTCAGTGTCAGTGTGTCAGTTCCAGTACCCTGCCTCACTGTGGAATATAAAGAGCAGTTAGTTAGTTGGCACACCTCGCACATCAGCTCTCCTACGACCCACGCCCCCTCTCCTTCCACTTGCAGCTGAGGCTGAACCACACTCCACTAGTACCACATCATGTTTGATGTATTGGAAGAACTGTCTGATTTCTCCCTCTCCCTGCAAGACAGAAGTATGACACTTCAGAGGGAAGATAAATCACTCGGTCAACGGATTCAGGTCCTGAAATCCAAGGCTGCCTCTCTGGGTCCAAAGACACAGGAGGCACAGCAGGCAGCGGAGTTAAATATCTTTAAAACAGTTGCACTAAAACAAACAAATATGAGGCATGACGGTGCAATTAACCAGGGGCTCTTTTTTTAATACCCTGGCTGGAAGTCCAGAGCGAAGAATGGGGTGTCAACCAGGCAAGCTGCGCGACAAATATCAGCAGTTCCTCGCTGATATCAAAACCCTGCAGCCTTTCAATTGGCCAGACGAGTGTGGGGAGAGATACTATGCTGAAGCAGAAGTGCCGGAGCTCTGCACTTTCTTCAAGCTCGAGAGTCGAGAGCCACAGAGAGGCATGAGGGAATGCATTGACGCAGTCAAAGTCAGCGGGGAAAGAAGTAGGCCTCCAAAGGAGCTAAAGCCTCTGCCTACAAGCAGTCAACACACTTGTCCTCTCCACTGCAGAATGCAAATGTGGCTTCAGGCAAATGTGAATGTGTGTTATGTGAAGTCTTGGCCTCAGGAAAACCATGTCTTGGCTAGCAACCCCGAGGAAACAGGCAAGAGCACGTGAAAACAAACAGCAACAGCATGACTATGGGCCAATATGCTGTCTTTTATGAGCAGCTAAATGATAGTGGTGATAGTGTAGATTGGAGTCAGAATCTGTACAATGCTCATATAATGGTTTTCACAGAGAACACAAACTCGTTCTTTATTCATAGTTTCCACTCCCTTCGCTGGTTATGTCAGGGGAGAAAAGATTCCATGTTTATTTTCAGTAATGTTGGGGTGGCATGGCTCAGGGCATAGAGCAGGTCATCTGCTAATTGACCTTTCGCAAAGTCCCGCCCCCCTTAGTTACTGTTGCTATACCCATCAAGCATTTCAGAACTATCCAGGAAGTAGCCGGAAAACACCAAAACATGAAGGAAGAAATCAGCGCATTGTGTGGGTAAAAGTAACAGTAATAATACGTTAGCTGTATTAGCTATCAATAATAGCTAGTAGCAGGCTTAGCTTGGAGCAGACAGGTATTTTTGTTGATTTTGGATGGATTAAGCTGGCCATGGGGTCATGGGGTAACGAGGGGTCTGCTATACTGAGAAATCTATTGCCGACATTTCGCTTCTTGTGTTCTGGGTTTCGGGAAGGGAAAGAGAATTACACCCCCTCCAAACTTTTCACATATCTAGTATCCGATTTGCAGATCCCATAGGCACACCGTTTCAGCATTTTGTTGTGTGTTTGAAAGCTTGACGGACCGTTGCTAAGGTAGGATTGGACAAGCACCATTCTGGGGCGGTACTTTGCGAAAGGTCAGTTGGAAGGTCACTGGTTTGATCCCCGGCTCCTGCAGATTGTGTACAAGTGTCTTTGAGCAAGACACTACGAGCTGAACTGCTACTGATGAGCAGGTTGGCCCCTTGCATGACAGCCTCCACCATCAGTGTATGAATGTGTGTGTGAATGGGTGAATGAATGTGAGGCATACAATGTAACGCACTTTGAGTGGTCAGTAGACTAGAAAAGCGCTATATAAATGCAGTCCGTTTACCATTTAATGTGCAAGTTTTTTCCTGAGATTATTTTTTTTCTGACATTAACTGACTTTAACAGCAACAACCTTCTGCTTAATACAGCCAAAACCTAAGGACTCATTATTGACTTCCGATGCATGCCGAATCCTAAAACACCCATAAAAATGAACGGCGGCCCCATCACCACCACCGAATCTTTTAAATTCCTTGGAACATACTTCAGCAATAACCTGAAGTGGAAAATTAACACGGAACACATCATCACAGAAGCCCAGCAATGACTTTACTTTTTTAGGCAGCTTAAAGAATACCGGATAAAACATCAACCGCTCGTTCTGTTTTACTCTGCCATTATCGAATCCTTCATAACATCTTCTATTACAGTATTACAGTATTACAGTATGGTACAGCGGCACATACAGTCAAACACAGAAAAAACTGCAGCGGATCGTCAACAAGGCGTCCAAAATCATAGGCAACCCACTCCCCTCAGTTGAATCTCTACATACTAACCGGACTGTAAAGCAAGCAAAGAAGATCATCTCCGACCCCTCACATCCTGCTCATCACCTATTCCAGCTCCTTCCCTCAGGGAGGCGCTACAGGTCACTGTCCACTAAGACTAAACGCTTCACAAACTGTTTTTTTCCCCCTAGCCATCAGGACTCTGAATTCCTCCCCATAGTCCCCTCCTCACACACCATTGGCATAAATACCACCATTCACCTAATTGTTATGTATGGTGTGTTTGTTTCTGTTATTGTGTAACTGTGTTCATGATAATGTGTGGAGTGTCTGTTGTTGTCCGTGTATGTATTGTGCTGCAGAGTATAATGTATACCAAAAACAAATTCCACCGGCCTTGGTTGTGTGGCTAATAAAACAATCTAATCTAATCTAATCTAAATATATAATCAGGGTATAGTGTTCTCTTTTCTATTCTACGCAATGTTCGTTGTGTGTCCTTCAAGGGATTTAGATTGTGAAATATTCCAAGGGGTCATGAGCATCATGCAACAAAATGGCCCTGCTTGCAGTGTATTGCGAGAAACATGAGAAAACCCTGCCTGAATAAGCTCAGTCCACTGCATAAAATTTAAGTGTGTTTTCTCATTACTTTAATACACATTTATAAAAATTTTAAAAAAGACTTTTGTAGTAGGGAGAGAAGGAAGATAACTGGATAAAATGGAATTGTAGAATTAGAAATGTCTCCGTTATGGTTAAGGCGTCCAGCAACAATGTCCTTTGGGAGGTAAATGTGTGTTGGCTGGCTGGTAGTGTGGGGGCAGGGGGGTGCTTCCACTGGGCCATCCTCACTGTTAAGAATTAACTAGGCTTTATTGTGTATGACACCAGAAACCAGGTTCAGGATATAAATGGGCAGGACTTGTTTCAAACTGAACTGCAGGTGAAGTCCTTTATCTTCTTTGGCTTTCATCTGTCTGTCTTTGTCTGCATTTCTCTCCTCAGCTCTTTGTTAAAGAAATTCACCCCGGAGGACTCAAAACCAAGCCCTCAACAAGACCAAAATTTCAATGGCTGCAAGGAGGGAAAGCAGCGGCCTAGACAACCATGCATTCAATGTGAGTGGCTGATAGCTTTTATCCTACATAGATTCTATAAACATTTCTAAAGAAAATGTATGACAGTGATTTCCAGGTGTGATAAAGGCTCGAACCGCAGAGTTTTAATCAACTGTTGGGATGGAAAGCGTTTTGCAATTCAGCAGCACTAATCCAGGGATGACACTGACCTAAATTAGGAAACACATTTCTTGTCTGCTGAAGAAATGTGCTCACGTGTTTTAACCAATCCGTGTTGCAAAGCTGCAGTCATTAAGTTCCTTGAGAAAAAAAAATCCAAAATAAGGATGTTCATGACATAGGGAGAGTTGTGAAAGTCAGATTATATAAATATATATTTTCCCTGCTTGACTCAGGACGCTTTCGAGTCCTTTGAAAGTATCTGAAATGTCTCAAGGCTATGTAAGTGTTGCCAAAATTTTATTGTTTTGTAAATCAATAGGACTGTAATTTTTACTCATTTTGGCACAATCTGAGGTCACAACATATATGTTTCCACTTATGTGTTTGCAGATGGATGAGTCTGTCAATGATCCCCCCAGGGGAAGAAGGAAGAGGATTTGTGACACCAATGATTCAGCAGAGAGTGACAGAAATAAAATATCCTACTGTGTAACTGACGTCCCCCCCTGGTATCTCTGTATCCTCCTTTCCATTCAGGTAGGTGTAAACCTAGCAATATTGTGGATCTCCTGGAATAATCACCTTTGCAAGTCCTTCTAAATGCACAATGTTATGCTGTCAGGCTTAATTCTTCTTTGTCTTGTTCGGGCACGTGTCTTTCTGCAAAATGAGAAGATTTAACATGAAGTGCAGCTAAGGTTTTACCAATTGCGTGCTGCCATTTCTAGTTGTGTGATTGCTGTTCAGCTGCTTGTTCACCTAGCCTCTAATCTTTGTTCTTCTCCTGTCTTTCCACATGCTTTTCCCTCCTTTTTTCCTCACCGCTTATCTCCTTATCTCGTGTCCTTGTCTTGTTCACTCTCTTTTATAGCATTACCTGACAGCTTTTGGAGGGATCCTCTCCATTCCTTTAATACTGTCTGAGGGGCTGTGTCTGCAACATGATGGTCTCACCCAGAGTCGCCTCATTAGTACGATCTTTTTCACCTCTGGCATCTGCACCCTTCTGCAGATCACCTTTGGCATCAGGTGAGTCATCACATCGGTTCCTGTTTGGCAACGCCAAGAGAAAACTGTAACATAACAAGGATGAACACATTCATCAGAGTATGCAGAGTAGGGAACAGTCCCATGTGATTTGGCAGAACATTAAATCTTAAATCCTCTTTTGTTCTCCATTAATACTTATTTTATCCATCTGGATCATGGAGTCAGGTTACATAACACTAACTGGCCTCTTTAACATAGTTTGAGACACTCTCTATGTACCGCTGTTACAATTTTTGACCGGGTAAGATGAACACTGGCGCAGCAGCCAACACGTTCCTACTCAAACAGGAAAAAAAGAGTTAAATGTGATGAAGATGTGGCGATGTTCCTGCTGGACAGGTAATCTACCAATCCTACAATCAATATTACAGCAGAAAAGTGTTCCCATGTAGTTTATAATACATTAAATAGCATGTGTTAGCTTTGGTCCTAGGAGGACAATTTTACAAGTGTGAGAACTATTTTACTGTTGAGCGGGTGGCACTTGGGCGATAATGGCTGCCACAGCTTGTTTGTAGTTCTCGCTGCCAGATGAAAGAACAGATCAGCAAAATTGCAGATTTCAACTTCATGGTGATTTTAGTTCACATTTATAAAGAAAATAACATCTATCCATCCATTATCCGAACCGCTTATCCCAGCAGTCATTGGGCGGCAGGCGGGGAGACACCCTGGACAGGTCACCAGGCCATCACACAGACACATTCACACCTAAGGACAATTTAGTATGGCCGATTCACCTGACCTTCATGTCTTTCGACTGTGGGAGGAAACCCATGCAGAACATGCAAACTCCACACAGAGGACGACCCGGGATGACCCCCAAGATTGGACTACCCCAGGGCTCGAACCCAGAACCTTCTTGCTGTGAGGCGACCGCGCTAACCACTGCGCCAACGTGCCGCAAGAAAAGAATAGACAAATAGAAATAGAGGAGTCTATGGACATATGTGGTAGTGAGGTCTGGCAGGTGGAGAGACAGTAAGTGAGATCAAACCAGACTTTTGGTCAACACCTCAGTGTCCTGATTTAAGGGGTTTGCAAAACTTGGTTAAGAGTCAGATCATTTAAAAATCTATTGTGCAGAGCCATCATAAAAAAAATGCAGCATTGCCTATAGGGGAATGGCGAAAAAGGAGAAGAATTCTGCTGCATGAAAAAGATCAACTGAAAAAAACACCTTGATTGTGCCAAGATGGCGGCGCGCTCAGCCGCAGCAGCTCGGTGCTCTCAGCGAAACAGTGTTTTTGTGTGTGTTGTGGTTGCTTGTTCGAGCGCTTGAGGCTTGAATACAGTATGAACGAGCCGAATTCCTTAACACCAGAGGATGGTATCAGGATTACGCAACTGAAAGCCTGGACTCTATCCCACCGGAGGGCCTGCGTCCAGGAGAGCCCGGGGGAGTAGTTATGGATATTCCACCAAAGAGGTGTTGGAGGCGGTGCAGGGAAAAGAAGCAGAAGCGGGCTAAGAGGAGCAGCCTACAAGCTAGGCTAAGGGCTAACCCGCACAGGCCAGTCCTGCCGAGTCTCTTTCTTGCCAACTCCTGCTCACTTGTCAATAAAATGGACGAAATAAGACTGCGAATTACGTCGCACAGCTGTGTGATGATCATCACAGAGACCTGGCTAGACATCATCATTCCCGACGTGGCTATTGAACTAGAGAGGCGCTCTGTTTACCGAGCGAACAGGACAGCAGCCTCCGGTAAGAGCAAAGGGGGAGGAGTGTGTATTTACATATAAATAATGACTAGTGTACAGCTACGAACATTATTGGGACACACTGCTCCCCGGACTTAGAATACCTGGCTGCGAAATGCAGGCCATTTTATATGCCGAGCGAGTTTTCTGCCATCTTAATCACAGCTGTTTACATATCACCACATGCTAACGCTAAGATAGCACTGGAGGAACTGCACAGCACTATCAACAACCAGCTGCATGCACATCCAGAGGGAACTGTGACTGTGGCAGGAGACTTTAACCACTCAGAACTAAAGACAGTGCTGCCCAAACTCCAAAAGAATATCAACTTCCCAACCAGAGACAAAAACATTCTGGACCAAGTTTACACCAACATCCCAGGAGTGTACAAAGCTGCACCATCGCCACACCCCGGCTTATCAGACCACATCTCACTGGTAATGACTCCATCCTAAAAACCTCTAATCTGCAGAACAAGACAACTGTTAAAAGTAAGGAAGCCACGTCATGACGTCAGGACTGCTTTGGAAGCACAGACTGGGAAGTGTTTACACAGGGAGCAGACTTAGAGGAACACACTTCAGCCGTCCTGGCCTACATTCAGTTCTGTACTGAGACAGTACTAACCACCAAAACCCTCAAGGTATTTCCGAACCAGAAGCCATGGCTGGACAGGAATGTGCAGTCTCTTCTCAGGGCTCGAGATGCTGCCTTCAGGACAGGTGACATGCTGGCCTACAAAAATGCCCGGAGAGACTTGAAGAAGGGCATTAGAGAAGCTAAACGGAGGTACAAGCAGTGCATTGAGGGGCACTTCACACTCAACAACAACCCCTGGAGCATGTGGAGAGGTATTAAAAACATAACAGATTACAAATGCAGCACCCCACACATCACCCATGACAGCGCACTCCCTGACACGCTTAATCAGTTCTTTGCACACTCTGAAATGCAGAACAGTGGAGTGAGGGCCCAAATGACCCTGCCCAAGGAAGAGCATGCACTCATCCTACAGCACCATCAGGTGTGAAGTCCACTCTGAGGAGAATCAATATCTCCAAAGTGGCAGGACCAGACAGAGTGTCGGGCCGCACACTGAAGACAGGCACTGACCAACTAACAGGGGTGTTCACCGACATCTTCAACCTCTCCTTACAACAGGCTGTAGTCCCCACCTGCCTTAAATCCACCACCATTGTACCTGTACCCTAGAAGACAGCAGTCAGCTGCCTCAGTGACTATCGCCCAGTTGCCCTAACCCCTGTTATTATGAAGTGCTTTTAGAGGATTATACTCTGTCACACCAAGGACATCATCCCCACAGATCTGGACAGCCACCAATTTGCCTATCGGAGGAACAGATCTACGGAGGACGCAGTCTTGGTTACACTTCATACAGCCCTGTCCCACCTGGAGCATCCAAACACATATGTCAGGATGCTTTTCATTGACTTCAGCTTTGCTTTCAATACAATAATCCCCCATAAACTGGTACACAAACTCAGCAACCTAGGATTAACCACCTCACTCTGTTCATGGATTATGGACTTTCTCACTACCAGATGACAAAATGTCAGGATAGGTAACCATACATCTTCAACCCTCATCCTGAACACAGGTGTGCCACAGGGCTGTGTGCTCAGTCCAGCCCTCTTCACCCTTTTCACCCACGATTGTACCCCCATTCACTCCTCCAACACTATAGTGAAGTTTGCTGATGACACCACTATAGTGGGACTTATAACCAACAACGAGGAGACACACTACAGAGAGGAGGTCCAACATCTGGCTGGGTGGTGTTCAGACAATAACCTGGTCCTGAACACCAGTAAAACAAAGGAGATCATTGGGACTTGAGGAGAGCCAAGAAGACCACCCCACCCCCACTACACATAAATGGTGAAGAGATGCATATTGTGGATAACATCAAATTCCTGGGAATCCACATCACCAAAGAACTCACATGGTCACTCACCTCCCACCTGGTGAAGGAAGCACAACAGAGGCTTTTCTTCCTCAGAAAACTTAAACAAGCCGGTCTCCCCTCTCAGCTGCTGGTCAACTTTTACAGAAGCACAATAGAAAGCATCCTCTAGCCGCTCTGGTGGCCGAGCGGAATAAACCGCCATTCTTGCAGTCCGCTCGTCATGTGGCTGGGAGGTTCGTATCCCAGACTCGCCGTAACCGGTCACGGCCAGAGCGTCCATGGGGTAAGGCATTCATTGGGCCACCCTTACCCGAGGGATAGTGGGTGTAGATCGGTGTAGTGTTCGGGGACTCGTCGTTCTCCAGCGACCCCTCTGGCCCACCCAGGCGCCTGCAGCCAAGCAACTGAAAGCATTCTCCCTACGCCTCCTTCGCGGCCTGAAGGTGATGCAATCCATGCGAGGCTGCAGCGTGTAAAATAGCGAGAGCAGCCGACACGAGTTTGAAGAAAGCTGATGTTACGACTATCTCCTTCCTGTGGAAACGTGAGCCAGGGGAGTTATTCGACAAGAGTTCCGGCCATATGCCATTGGGTTAATGGGGTGGGATAAGGAGAAAAACTAGAAATAAATTTAAAAAGAAAGAAAGCATCCTCTGTCAATGTGTCACGGTGTGGTATGCCAGCTGCACAGCAGATAATAGGAAGGACTTGGTGTGGGTGGTAAAGACAGCACAGAGGATTGTGGGAGCTGTGCTCCTGGATTGGGATGCTGTGTATGCTGGCCGCCTACAGAAGAAAGCCAGCAACATCAGCAAAGATGCAACACACCCAGGTCACTGTCTTGTTTGTTCCCTTGCCATTGGGGAAAAGATACTGCATCATCAAAACCTGGACTAACAGGCTGAGGAACAGCTTTTTCCCCAGCACTGTAGCCTCCATTACCCCCCGCCGCCCACCCTCACACACAAACCTGCCCATAGCTGCTGAGGACTAACTGCTACTAAAGCCGGTGCAATATGGACAACTATGTGCAATAATCTCATCCACTATTTTGAACTTTAAAAGCCACTGCTATCTTTTTTTGTCTTGTGATCATTTTTGCTACCTCACTTATTTTTGCTACCTCACTTGTTTATACTAAATGTTGTTTGTCCTTGTTTTTATCTTGCTTTTTTTAAAATCATTTACCTTGTCTAGTGCTGCTGGTCTGAGTCACCAAATGGAATTTCGTTGTGTGTGCACAATGACAATAAAGTATCTTATCCTATAAGTTAATGAATAGCAGCTTCGGATACAAAGATTTTCAGAATTTTTCTCTCAATTCTCAATTTTTCGCTCAACATTAATCTTCACTAGCAAGGGCCACACCGTCAACAAGCTGTGTTTAAATTATGTATTAAAGAAAAATGATTGATGTGTGTAGTTCTTCCGCTTGCTGACTGCATTCTGAAGAAGCTTCGTAGGGAATCCACTGTAACAGACAGGCAACAATGGACCACCTTAGGACCCTACCAAGGAGAGGAAAGAGAGGAAGAGAGAGAAATCGGGTGGAAGGTGGGGCGCAGAATACGAGAGCAGAAGGGGAGGAGAGGGTTAGGTGGATATTTATGAATGCCTGAAGTGGCGCGGTTGAGGTGTGGTCCTGCTCCTAAAACTTGCGAGATAAACTTCATTTCGTTAGCAAGGATCACGCCATCAACAAGATGCTTTTACATTATTTATTAAAGAAAAATGATTGATGTGCGTAGTTCTTGTAGTTCTTCCGCTTGCTGACTGTGTTGTGGGGAAGATTCGTAGAGAATCGGCCGTCGCACCCAGGCAACGACAGACCCCAAAACCTCCAGTTACTCAAGATAAGATTCAGCAGATCTGAGACCTTTGAGATCTGAACGGATGTTGCGTTTGGGAGGATCAATGGCCCATGTGTTGTATGAGGTGTTCTGGGTTGCCGTTGTGTGAGGCTGAAGGAGTGTCCATAGTAATGAACGGGAGAAATGCCAGACAAGGAGAGTATGTGGTGGAAGTGATGGTGGATCCAGAATTGAGTAGCCACTTGTCCATATTCAGTGATGAAAATAGGGTCTATCAATGTTATGCTGTGAGATTTCTGAAATAACAAGTAGTTTGTCAGGGTCTCGAATGGTTTTCAGCAGTGATTGGACTTTGAAGTAAGTAAAAGATAGATGTAAGCTGACCGCGGATTGATTTGTTTTTGTTCGGTTTAAGTAGAATACCCGTGTCATCTAAAAAATAAGTCTGAAATGAAAGCATGGTGGCATGAGTTGAAGTGAATGGTTGAGGTGGTGAATTCGGGGCATCTGAGGAAACCAACAAAAAAAAGCAAGCATGAACATGGCTTCTAGAGTTCGAGCAATGTGAGGAGTGGCGTATCCAGAGCGGATGGTGGTGATACAGACTGACAGCACACCAGCAGTAAGAGTCAAGTCGGGTAAATTTTATTTGTATAACCCAATGTCACAAATTACAAACTTTAGAGAAGGCAGTGAGGAGTTTTAGCCGGCTCTTGATGTAGGAGTCCTTTGAGTAGTGAAGTTATCCGAGGATGGCTGGAGGACATGCCTGGACTGCTGGTTATGAGTTTGGAGAAGAAGCTGATGGCACTGAAATAAACTTTGATGGTGTGTGTTTTAATAACCATTATGGAATGGGCGAAGGTAATGAAAAAAGTCAAGGTGATGAGCTCGAAAGACGGGAAGGTTATGTTATACTTGTCGTGAAAGTAATGGAAACTTTCCCAAGCTGTCCAGTGGGATGACAGGGTTGAGGATGGTAGGCTGTTGATAATGGAGTTCTGGGAGTCAATGATCAGGGATATTAGGACAGTTTGAATGTCAATGCTGAATATAGAGGAACCGGTGTTGGGAGGGTATCTGCATGAGGGGCCAAGCTTCTGAACTTATGAAACAAGAAAGAGAGTCAGCGATGGCGTTGGAGTGACCGGTAACATGAGCTGCGCGGATAATATATTGGTGTGTGATGGACTGCCAGATTAGGCAGCGCATGAACGGCATGATGGATGGGGAGTTGGAGCATCCTTTGTTATGTCTACAACTGTGAGGTTTGAGTATATAAAGAAGGACTAATAGGACCATTCATGGTCCCACAGAATAGCTGCGGCTATTATGGGGAAGATTTCAAAGAGAAAGGAGGAAGCAGCATTACATTCATTTGCGAGCTCTGGAGATCATTCTGCTGTGAATCATCTTCCATTGTAGAAACCCCCAAAAGTGGAAGAAGGGGCGGCATCAGTGTACAGATGGATGGGATGTCATATGGGTGAGTTGACTGGTCATCGCAGAAGAAGGCGATTCCATTCCAATTAGCAAGAAGGTTGAGCTACAGATGGAGTTCAGCACAGCTTGGACTGTCCAGGGAAATGGAAGTCAAAGGTGATGGAACAGAAGAAGCAATAGACAGCAAGTGAAACCTAAAGGCTCACCATTGGGGATTGATGCATAGGGCGAAGTTGAGGTGGCCTAGGAGGGAAAGAAGTTGGTGTTTGGTGTGGCACGGGGCAAGGAGGAAATTGGAGATCAGAAGGCTGATTTGGTTGAACTTTTCAACTGGGATTGACGCCTGAAGCAGATTTGTGTCAAAGATGATTCTGAGGAACTTGAGTGATGTGGATGGGCCCTGTCTTTTCTCAGCAGACAGTGGAACCCCGAGGTCAGAGAAAACTGAATTCAGAGTGACCAGACTGGAAGCGGGTGGTAATGAGGGAGGGGAAATGATGAGGAAATTGTCCAAGCAATAAACAAGGAATGGAATCTTATTGTTGTTAGACAGGATCCAGCAGAGGGCTTCTGACAGGGTGTCAAAGAGTTAAGGGCTGCTTGCAACTGAAAGTGAGCCTAACAGCGATGTAATATGCACCTAATGTTCTTTCATTTGGACAATGACTTGAATTGATCAATTCAAATCTCATTCTCTCGCTCTCTCTCTCTCTCTCTCTCTCTCTCTCTCTCTCTCTCTCTCTCTCTCACACACACACACACACACATACACACACATACACACACCTATGATGGAGGATGCCTCAATGGTCAACCTGAAATCCTTGTGATTGGCGAGTCCTGGTTCATTAAGCTTCCTGGTAGCATAACTTACTGTTTCTCTGGATGTAAAATTTTCTGATGCCTCTATGCACATTCCAGCCACACTTGATTATCATCCAACTGTCCACACTGTTATCATGCTCACTGGAACCAATGATGTCATGTCAAGGCAATCATTAATGTTACAGTCTGACTTTTAGTCCCTCACTCTAACTTTAGAGAGCCTGGGCAAAAACTGTATCCTGTCTGGCCCCATGACATCCCTAGGTAAGGGGTCAGAGCGCTTTAGCTGCCTCTTCAGTCTGCATTGCTGGCTAATGAATTTCTATACTGCTATAGGCCATGGTTTCATTAACTACTTTGACTCATTCTGGCATAGAAGGGACTTTTACAAAAAAAGACAGTATGTACCCAAACAGCAAGGGGGTTAAGCAACTGACATACTATAAATTCATCCATTGTATAGCTTTTTCAACCAGATGTTTAGCTGCATGCAGAGATCATGTGTCAAACTCTGTATCTATTATGTGTCCCTCTAGCTCTCCCTCTGACAGTATACAGCCCTCTATTTCTCTGGCTGAGCCTGGTCCTCTCCCAGTCCATCCTATCTCTGTCATAATTAACAATAGACCACCAAAACGTGTCTAACACTGTCAGTCTGCTCTTTATACATACAACCTCAAATATGAGAATTGTTGTGGCTGGTGATTTTAATGTGCATATCGACAACCTCTCAGGTTCTCTTGCAACCAACTTTTTAAGTATTACCAAATCTTTTAACCTTTTTCAACATGTGTCCGGCTCTACGCATGACTGTGGTTACATTCTTGACCTTGTTTTTACCCTTGCTCTGACCTTGAACTCTCTTTCCATGTTTGATTTTGTCAAGAAAACAAGAAAATTAAAGGGAAAAACATTTAAAACTAGTGATCGGTTAACACTAACGGTTAATACTTCCTATGTGAATCACTGTATATCTAGATCCCGGATGATTTCAAATAACAACACTTTTCTCACGTGAGGCAATTAGTCCAACTACTAAAACTAACTCTGCCGCTAAACTACTAAAGCTAAATCTTGAAACTACACCACTAAGACTAACTATGCCCAGATACCAGCCTTATTTGAGATCACTATTCCGTGGCAATCAGGTGCATCCTTTGTTGTCCAGGGTTGAAGCTAGGGCCCAGGTTCAGGAAAAGTTTATTTTCCTGGTTGTCTGGTGTCGAAGCACGGCTCCATGGGAAAACAAAATCTCTCATCTTTCAGCAGCTCATCAGCTGAAAATCCTCAATGCTCTGTCCATCGTCTGATGATCTCGAAGGGGTCGAAGTTGCAATTGCGTCGACATTTAAGAAATGAAAAGGGACCCAGTCGCCTTGTCTTTCTGTGGAAACTGTGTGGCTTGTAGGAAAGGTAAACCAATAATCACAGCTGGTTTGTGGATGAACAAGACTAGGTTATCTTCCAATAGAACCGGGGCCAGCAGTAATGTGAAGACACATGGTTCTTTGTTCTTGTTCTGCAGGAGAGGATAAATGTGTGGTGTGGACGGTTCGACATGAGAGAGAGCAAATTTCGCTTCCACCGCCTTTGAAGGGCAAAATTGCATTACCGGATACAATATTACTTTAACCAATATTACAGTGTAATCAGTGGCGCCCCCAAGGGGTGGCCAGGGGTGGCCACGGCCACCCTGATATTATCCCTGGCCCCCCCGCTGGCCCCCCCAGCCACGAGTCGCATATGCAGAATATGCTTCTGATTATGCAGAATATGCTTCTACCTGATATTTTACATTAGGTGCTATTCATTTAAATCAATTAATGTTTATTTTTCATAATAATCCATGTCAAAGAAAATAACAAATGCATAGCCAGGCAGCCAGCCGCGTTTGATCATCCATCACTGCGTCACACGTATACAATATAACAATGAATCGTCTAACACGTTACAATATATACAGATACATAACACATTAAAACAGAATTGTTGTGGAACTCATGTTAACTGTACCAGTATTAGTTTATGCACATCAGATATTTAGTAACATTAACTGTAAAAAAAGAAGAAACCAAAGTATTTCAAAATGCAATTCCTTAACTCTCATATTGACAGTTTTCAACTAGCCTATACAGTATACTGCAACAGCAGAATAGAATTCCTGAATTCAGTCATGGCTTTTGGTTTTGGTGTGCCACCCCAAGATTTTCAGTGGCCCCATTTGGCCACCCCAATGAAAAATTTCTTGGGGCGCCACTGAGTGTAAGGCAAGACGGCAGGTGGAAATCACCTGTGAGGTTGAGCAGGGAGTTATCGGCATTGTAGTCCACGGGCAGCACCAGTCCCTACAATGTTATTCAGTTAGTCATCTCATGAGATTGCATTTTCATCATATCAGTGAGTTGTTAGTGTGAACTTCTGTTCATCTACTAATAGTATAGGAACTCATCTTGCTAGTTTATTAGTTAGGAATATCATTTTGGATGAGTATTTAATGGAATGATTACTGTTTAATCATTGTTCGCTTGGTATTTTATGCAATATATTGCAATATATCTTGATGCATGATCAATAATCCAGGTAAAAAAATCAAAGAAAGTTGAATCAGTTCATCTGGATACGTTTATTGACAGATACGTTTCATCAGTGAGTGATGAAATATATCTGCCAATAAACGTATCCAGATGAACTGGTTCAACCTTTGACATTGTAAAATACTTTCCATGTTTAGAATCACTATTGATTGAGCATGGTGTTAAACTGGGTATGTGATATTTGCATGTATAGCCTAAATTAAATAATTCTCTCTCCAAGATCATGAGGAGGTGGCTCTCGATCCCAGCATCAAAGTCCTTCATCCCACCTCTGACACTCCCAGGCCAAAGGGCTGATGAAAGATGGCCTGTCCTTTTATTCTCATCTTCTTTTTTTTCTATTATTCTTGAGTCTTTTATTCATGAGTTTTTACATCTTTTCGTTGTTATTGTAAGTCTTTTTCCTCCATTTTTTTGTTTTTGTTCTTTTCAGTTTTTCAAGTTTCCAAAGTTTTTCCGCTCTTTCTATTTTTCTACTCTTATACTTAGAATTCTTGCATTTGTTTTTTTCCTCTCACCAAGTTGCGCGCATCTTAACTTTATTTTGAAATAAGCCTCGGTTTTGTATCTCTTTTCAAACTGAGCAAGCCAAGTTTTGATAATTTTGTACTACAAAGAGAGCCTCGTGTGTGATAATTGTTGGAACTATTATCGTCCGGCCAACCAAATTACTTTCAGATTATTTCAACCGAGTCAAATCGGTGAAAGTCAGTGTAGCAGATTACTATTTGACTTTCGCCCACACGAACCAGGAGCCAGCAAAAACTGCATTGCCTACAATTCTGACTGTTGCCAAGAATAGCTCCAGGCAGCTTCTGCCCAGGAGCCGCTGCCTACAACTGGTAGTGGGACTGCAGCTGGGAACTCGCCGCAGCTTGACACCATTGCTGGGCAACCTCAGCTTCCCTGTGGGTGCATCCTCGCACAGAAGTCGTGACTAAGCATGTGCTGACCACAGCTCGGCCTCCAGCTGAACTGAATCATCTCTGCATTGACGTTTCATCCAAAGTAGGCTCACATTTGCTGTCTTTGATAAGAGTTGATGTCGAATAGTAATCCAAAATCAAAGAGGGTTGATTCAATTCACCTGGATACGTTTATTGACAGATACGTTTCATCACTCAACTAATGACATCTTCAGTCTTAACTGACTGCAGGTATCCCCACCCCTTATGAACAATACAGTTGCAGGGGTGGTAATACCTGCAATCAGTTTAGACTGAAAATGTCACTTACGAGTTGAGGGATGAAACATATCTGTCAATAAAAGTTGTATCCAGATGAACTGATTCAACCTTCTTTGATTTTCTTACCTGGATTATTGAGCATGCATCAAGACAGTAATCCAAAAGCTTAATTTTAAGCCTTAGAGAGATCTTAATCATTTCATAGCATCCTGCCTTCTCTGGTAGTTCTAAAAATCACATACTACTCTACACCATCCCCAAAATAAGGGATAACTTATATTTTGCCATTTGAAAGGGTCGTTTCATTCATCTACTTGATTCTGATTTCCATTTATTTATTTGTTTGTTCGTTTGTTTGTTTATTTCCCCCTTTTTCTCCCCAATTATTCTTGGCCAATTATCCCACTCTTCCGCGCCGTCCTGGTCGCTGCTCCACCCCCTCTGCCGATCCGGGGAGGGCTGCAGACTACCACATGCCTCCTCCGATACAGGTGGAGTCGCCAGCCGCTTCTTTTCACCTGACAGTGAGGAGTTTTGCCAGGGAGACGTAGCATGTGGGAGGATCACGCTATTCCCCCCAGTTACCCCTCCCCCCAAACAGGCACCCCGACTGACCGGAGGAGGCGCTAGTGCAGCGACCAGGAAACATACCCAAATCCAGCTCCCCACCTGCAGACATGGCCAATTGTGTCTGTAGGGACGCTTGACCAAGCTGGCGGTAACAAGGGGATTCGAACTGGCGATCCCCGTCTTGGTAGGCAACGGAATAGACCAGTACGCTACTTGCACGGCCCTGATTTCTATTTATGCGTATATTATCATTGCCTCATTTATTCCTTTGTTTGTAGACATTTAGCCATTAATAAATGTTTCTAGTATTATTGCATGTTGTTGCATGTGTGTTTCTCTAAAGCAAAGACAGAAATCCCTGTATCGGGGATTTACAACTTCAGATCTGAAACTGATTAATTTGGTTTATCTTATTTTCCTATGTTGTAGGTGGTGCCCCAAACTTACAGCGACAGCATTTAATTAAATCTAAATTATATTGTGGCCACTCCTGCTACAGATACGTGAAATGTTGTGAACTTGCAATCCTTTGGCTGTCACAGAAAGTTGAATCAGTTCATCTGGACACAACGTTTATTGGGAGAAACGTTTCATCACTCATCTAAGTGACCTCTTCAGTCTCAACTGACTGCAGGTATCCCCAGCCTTATAAACAGCACAGCTGCTTTACTACCAAACCAACGATCGGTTTCATATGCAAATTGCTGTGACCCGTGCTGTGATTTCCTTACCTGGATTATTGAGCATGCATCAAGACACTTTGGCTGCCTAGCTGGGATGTCTGTCATTTTCTCTTTTTCTAGTCGTAGAATTGTAATGCAAAAAATTCTTTTGCATGAAAACGATTTGCCGATGATTTTGTTGCTTTCTCTTTCTCTCACACAGGCTTCCCATCCTTCAAGGTGGGACATTTGTTTTACTTGCCCCCTGCATGGCCATGTTATCCATGCCAGAGTGGAAATGTCCAGCTTGGACTCAGAATGCTAGTCTGGTCAACACCTCCTCACCCGTCTTTATAGAGGTGTGGCAGACCCGTATGCGAACTGTAAGTCCACACAAACACTGTTCAAACCGAACCCCTTGACAATGGAAAGTTCGACAAAGACGGACCACCTCACCGCTATAGAAGTCATTATTTATTCAGCGACTTACACCTTCAGTTACGGGTAGAAACCAGCCCTGTTCAGTTCTATGGTGTCGGCAAATACTATGACGGTAAACAGGGATATTGTTGTGATGTTAACGCTAATGATCTTGGTTTTTTGTGTCCCTTCCCATCATAGCTGCAGGGCTCCATCATGGTAGGATCTCTCTTACAGATACTGGTCGGTGTCACTGGGCTCATTGGCTTTCTAATGCGCTTCATTGGTCCCCTTACCATCGCCCCAACCATCTCTCTTATAGGCTTTTCTGTCTATAACACAGCTGGAACCAAGGCTGGAAACCATTGGGGCATATCTGCTCTGTGGGTACCCTCTCTTTTTCCATGGTGTATGCCTACTTTGCACCATTAAAAGGATAAAAAAAACTGTTCTTAGTGTAAACAGGTCTTATCTAGATGCAATGCTAGTACTGACTTATGCCCTCTAGAAGTATTAGAATGGAATCTGGATTCAAAACCAAATTCGGCCTGTCCACATTGGAAAAACTACTTCTTTTGGACATGATGTGACAAGCCACATCTTCCATAAGAGTGGATAGGGCTGTCAGCGGCCCGTCCCTTTCTACGTTCACTATTTTGGTGGATGTGGTTTGTCTCTAATTTGCATCAAGAGTTGAAACACTGCTCAAGACATTTCTTCTTCTGCACACAGAACCGCAGGGCTGATCATCCTGTTCTCTCAGTACCTCAACCATGTGCCAGTCCTGGTCCCGGCATACAACAAGGACAAGAGACTGCATGCTTCAAAAGTCTACATTTTCCAGAAATTTCCTGTACATTTTCTGAATATGGAAAAAATGCAGTGAGACAAAGTGACCCTGCTAAATTGTTGCCACTTAAATACCTAAAATATAAACAAGAGATGTACAGATCTATATGCCAAAGTTACACCGCCCCATTTTTCATCATTGCTGGTAATATTTACAAGCATCTGTTGTAGTCCATACTTTTTAATAGCTTGGTGATGACCGGGGATACTAGTATCAAACTAATTTTAGATGTTGATTAGGTTCTCCTGGGTATAACTATCCCATGGCTGGTTTGCTATCTCCTGACCATCTATGATGTGCTGCCATCTGATCCAGACCAATATGGCTACCTGGCCCGTACTGATCTGAAGGGAGATGTGGTGGGACATGCTTCCTGGTTCACCTTTCCTTACCCTGGTAAGTTCAGGAAAATGACAGTTATCTATAAGAGGCCGTTTAGGCTGTAAGTCATACTTGCTCTCACACACATCATCATTCTCTCTCTCTCTCTCTCTCTCTCTCTCTCTCTCTCTCTCTCTCTCTCTCTCTCTCTCTCTCTCTCTCTCTCTCTCTCTCTCTCTCTCTCGCTTGCACACACACACACACACACACACACACACACACACACACACACACACACACACACTACAATAGAGGATATAGTGGTGTATGTGAGAGACACTGATAGTGTGTGTGAGTGTATGATGTTGTATGTAAGAGTATAATGGTGTGTATGAGAGCAAGTATGATTCATGGCCTAAATGGCATCTCATATTACTTCCATTTACATTTGTGAAAATGTATTTTCTCCTATGTAGCTAACATCTGTTCAGATGACACAGTTACAAATACTTTCTCTTCTCACCAGGATCAAAAGAGCAAGGACATACAGTACTTTGTACCTGTAAGCAGTAACTAACATTTTGACTCCACATTCAGGTCAGTGGGGCATGCCAACTTTGAGCCTGGCAGGGGTGCTTGGCATCATGGCTGGTATATGTTCCTCCATAATAGAGTCTGTCGGGGACTACCATGCCTGTGCAAGGCTGTCAGGGGCCCCTCCTCCTCCCAAGCATGCCATCAACCGGGGGATTACAATGGAGGGGATTGGTTGTCTGTTGGCAGGGCCTTGGGCACAGGCAACGGCACCACTTCATTCAGTGAGAATGTGGGCGCTCTGGGTATCACCAAGGTAAGATACAGTGGTGTCCAGCATATCACATGTTATGGACCAGCAAGCATTTAAAAATAATTCATCTTAAAGTGGAACAGCAGAGTAGAGGCAATAAAACTACATCTATAATGAATGTTTATGCAGTGTTTAACAACCTATACAAGTTTTCATACAAACCATTAACGGGTGTACCCACTGGGTATTTTAGCTTGGTATGTGACATGTGTGATAATTGGCTTCATCATAACATGTTATATACCAAGCCAAAAGGTGTCATCATGGATTCAGATCTGAGTTTCCAATTGCATGTATAGAATATAAATAAAACAGTATTTATCAGTGAATATATATCTCAGAAGTTAAGAATTTCCTCTCCCCATTTAATAGTGAGAAATTGGTCCAAGCATTTGTTACGCACTTGACTATTGTAGTGCATTGCTGTCAGGATTGCCAAAGAAAACCACAAGTGGACCTTAACACCTCTGCTAGCGTAGGAACAGGAACAAAGAAAAAAAAAAATCACATTACCTGTTCTGAAATCTCTTCGCTGGCTCTCAATTAGAGCTAAAACCAATTTTTTTCAAAATTCTTCATTTAAAATTCTTTTAATGACTTTTTCTTGTCTGCATAAATGATACACTGCATAAATATGTTCCTGACCGAGCCGTCAGATCTGCTAATCTGCTGTTGTAATCCGCTGTGTATTAATTACGGCTTCTGTTTTATTTTATTTCGTTTTTCTTATTCATTTTCTTTATTTTATTTTCTTTATTTTTTCTGCTTTATCTTTCTATTTTCTTCTTTTATCATTACCTACTTTTTATGGTGGGAAGATGGCAGCGCAAATTCACATTTGCAGCAGCCTCACCCAGTACCGGTATGAGAAGATGGCGGCGCGAACTTACATTTGCGGCGGCTTCGCCCAGTACCGTCCATGCAGTGTCTTTGTCCACGTCTGTCCATGTCTTCGTTTGATGGCTGGGAGAGCTGGTGCTGGATAGGCTGGGAGAGCTTGGTCTGCTGTATCCTGTGAGCCCAGGGACCATGGCTCTGACACCAAGGGCGGTCTGAAAGGATGCGGAAGCGGGACAGGCTAAGCTAACTGCTGGCCCATACAGACTGACAGTTCTAATAACACCGAAGGTGGTCTGGTGGTGGCCTCGCCTAGCGTTGACTGTGTTTTTGGTATCGCCGTGTGGAGTGTGTCTGTGTGTGTATGGGGGTGGGGGGGTTGGGCTGGGATAGCTGGCATTGGATTGGGTGGAGGAGCCCTGTCTGCTGCATCTGGTGGGCCCGGGGACCACGGCCCTGCCTGGAGTTGCGCCCGATAAGTAAACACCGAGGGCAGTCTGACAGGACATGGAAGCGGGGCAGGCTAAGCTAACTGCTAGCCCATGCAGACCGGCAGTTCCAACAGTCATCCTGGCTGGCGTTCGTTCTCTTGGACAGTGATATTTTTTTCTTTTTTCTTTTTTTTTGTAGTTTGATATATGTGTTCTTGTAGTTTTCAGATATGTGCTTTGTCTTTGTGTTGCGCTGCTGTGGGCTGGGGGAAATGAAATTTCGTTTCATTTCATGTACACATGTACATGAAATGACAAATAGTGTTCCTGATTCCTGATTCCTGCACTTTAACAGAATGTAAAGTGCACTGCATCATGTACAAAATGTATTGTATAGATAAAGTAGTGATTGATTGATTGATTGATTGATTGATTGATTGATTGATTGATTGATTGATTGATTGATTGTGAGAAAGATCAAATTCATGCGCTTTTTGTTTGGCTGCAGGTCGGCAGTCGAATAGTGTTAGTCACGTGTGGGGCTCTCATGATCCTGATGGGGGTGCTGGGTAAAATTGGAGCCATCTTCATTACCATTCCTACCCCTGTGATTGGATGGATGTTCTTGGTCATGTTTGGGATCATTGCTGCTGCTGGTATTTCTAATCTGCAGGTAAACAGTTAAACGAGATTTAATTCGACATTTATTAGAGTGTAAGGGACGCTGGCTGACTTTGAGATCCTCCTCTTTTCCAAATATTTGCATTGTGATGGTTTTACTTGTGAGGTGCACTCACCCATCTGGTTTCCCAGTTTGTAGATATGAACTCTTCAAGGAATCTCTTCATTTTTGGCTTCTCCATGTTCGCTGCATTTGTCATCCCAAACTGGATGGAGAAAAATCCTGATTTTCTATCTACAGGTAGACAAGGAAACGAAATTTCAACAAAATTAGTTGGCTATGTATCACAGCCACTATTGATTTAACATGTAATGCTAAATAAGAATAAGAATAAGAAGAATAATAAGAAGAATATTTTAGGAAATGTAACTAAATGGAAGACAATGGAATTCAGTGTTAGGAACCAATTTAGGATAGACACAAACTGGTACATGACAAGCATTGCATTGGTTGACTACACCCATAGGTACCTTCATACTGGAGTGATTTTTGTCCTATGGCGTGTCTTATTCAGGTATAGTGGAGGTGGACCAGGTGTTGAAAGTATTTTTGATGACCAACGTATTTGTAGGCGGATTCTGTGGCTTTTTCTTGGACAACACTATTCCTGGTAAGCTCAACTTCAATCCGTATCAGGAAATAATGCAAAATTATGGAATCATGGGATATTATTGGTGGTGGTGGTGGTGATGAAGATGATAGTGATGGATTTCATCAAATTAAAGCTACAGTGCTGAAAATATGTGTGCAAAGAATGTCCATTTTGATACCTTCTATCTGCAGTGTATTTGAGATGACCGCTAATCAATGAATATCCAAATCTTGAGGACTTTTGTAGTCACTCATTTTAATAGTTACTATCAGGTAGGAATTTACCAAAGTAGCCAAATGTGTAAGACTAAGGCAGGCCATGGTGAGTCTGAAGAAGACACAAAGGTGTTGTGGCTAACTATAACAAGCAGATATGGGGGCACCTGGGTGGTGTAGTGATCTGCTCTGTTGCCTACCAACACGGGGATGGGCAGCTCGAATCCCCGTGTTACCTCCGGCTTGGTCGGGCGTCCCTGCAGACACAATTGGCTGTGTCTGCAGGTGGGAAGCCGGATATGGGTATGTGTCCTGGTCACTGCACTAGCACCTCCTCTGGTCAGTCGGGGCGCCTGTTCGGGGGAGAGGGAACTTATTGTAAGTCGCTTTGGATAAAAGCATCAGCTAAATGACAGTAATGTAATGTAACTGGGGGGAATAGGGTGATCCTCCCACACGCTACGTCCCCCTGGTGAAACTCCTCACTGTCAGGTGAAAAGAAGCAGCTGGCAACTCCACATGTATCGGAGGAGGCATGTGGTAGTCTGCAGTCCTCCCCGGATCGGCAGAGGGGGTGGAGCAGAGATCAGGACAGCTCAGAAGAGTGGGGTAATTGGCTGGATACAATTGGGAAGAAAAAGGGGGGAAAAGATCCAAAAAAATAAAAACAAGCAGATATGGCAGACCAAACTATTAAAATACATTTTCCAATAATTACTAAAATATCAACTGCTTTAACTCAGGTTCAACCCCCCCCCCCACTTCAAGCAGTCACATGTGTGAAGCAGGTATTATACAAACTTGTAGTCTCCCGAAGATGCACACCACACACAAAAAAAAAACACAAAAAAAAACAAACGTCCTTCAGGTGCTCAGTCAAAGAAATCCAACCTGAATCAGAGAAACAGGAATCACACTGAATCAAACACTCCAACTTGCATTCATTACGGCATGGTTAACATTTTGATGGAAGAGTCTGCATCAGAACCTATACACCCAAGATGTTAACTGTGTCAAGAGTGGTTGCATTTTTTAGTATTTAGTTAAGTCAAGCATGCGAGTCCTATTTCGCTGATCCAGGTTGCAGCCACATCACATGACTCAGCGGTCAGAACTGACCACGGCTATTTCAAAAGTACACTTTCTCACACACACACACACACACACACACACACACACACACACAGTGGCTCTAATTGCTGTTCTATTGGACCACCTCATCAGTGGACCTAGTCATCGGTGTCTTAATTTGACAGGAATGGATTACATGGTGTGTGTGTACCAGGGCCCTGTAGTTTCCACCCACTGGTAACATCATCGCTGTTTGTTTATCAGGAACTAAGCCTGAGCGCGGCATCTTCGCCTGGGAAGAAGCCCATCCCACAGGCCCCGGTAGCACGGCGAGCGAGAGCGTGTATGACCTCCCGTTTGGCATCAGCTCTTGCCTCTCCTCTTACGGCTGGGTCCGCCACATCCCTCTCTGCCCTTGGAACGGACGCAGTCGCCAGAGCACGACATCCGAGGAGGATGCTGAGCCCCCGCAGAGCGAGCAGCCATCCAAGTGGCCAGCCCAGGAGGCACAGAGATCACCCACAAACTGACCTTGTGAGCGCTTCAGGGGGGTTAACGGTAGCCAGTGAAGTCGGTAAAGCTCACTTGCTAACACTAGCCACATTATGCTTCACTGAATACATGAGTGAGGTTTTAAATTTGTTCAGTTGGAAGCAAGGTATTTTTTATTACTCTGGCAGGCCACAGGGGTTTTGCACAAGGGATGCAGAAGAGAGAACAAACTTGAGTCATTGCAGAAATTGCGTATTGTGGATCTGGCACTCGCACTCCCTGTTTCTGGTTTCTTGTCATGCTGTAGTGGTTTAGGAACCGAAACGTATTTTTCTGTTGTACTCAATGTAAGTTCCTCTGGGAAAGAATGTCAGCTAAAGCACGTCAACCTTTGAGTTGGATTTTAATTTTTATACGTGCCCAGCATGTATAATTGAACCACTGATGCTCTAAGCACTGTATTGTACAACTTTTTTAATGTTTCGGTACATTTGGTTTGATTTTAAGGTGTGATCGGTTGAAGAGAATGTGATGCTAAGAGTATAGGCTTTTGTGCAACTGTTTTCTATAGCACGCATTTTGGTTTAATGTTGATGTGTGAACTACATTTATTTTCACCTAAGTTAACCTATCTTTAGACCAAAAAAGAGCTATCTGAGGCTGAATGTACCTGTGACACAGATCTTTCAAATTCTCTTATTAAAACAGGGACGGATCACAGTGTGGCTCTTTGCTCTACCGCTGCTTGGAAATATTATGGTGAGCCGCTGAAGGTCGCAGACAGAGACGGCCAACTGGAATCAATATGCAGTATCTCTTTATTCTTCTCTTTCAAAGGAAATTAAACGGGTCCTCTGGGTAAATTCATCATCACACAGCCCAATCTCTGTACTGATCCAGACACCCGCCCATAAACCCAAGCTGTCGCTGAGTTTAGTGTGTGTGTGTGTGTGTGTGTGTGTGTGTGTGTGTGTGCATTTGTTTGAAAAGGTGCACATGCGCTGTGCTCACACATTAACATATAAACGCGCATGCACGTAACAAAAAAAATAATTTTGATAGGATTTATTGTATGCTCCTTTTTCTTTAGGTGAAGCATAACTTAACAATATGTGCAGTATCTTAGGTGCTTCTTTGTTGAAGAAAAGAGACAATTTGGTTAATTTTTCCCCCCTTTCACCTCGCTATGCAGAGCAACGTATCCGCTAAACCGGACGTCAAACTGATGCACGGTGGGAAAGATGCCAAACTAAACACGGCAAAATAATAATAATAATAATAATTAAAGATCATGCTGTCATTAATGTTACAATTTCACAATGACTCTAACATCAAATGTATAAATGTGTATGTGTGTAACATCACTTATGCATCACAGACATGATTTAGTAATTGTAAAAATTTTGCAGTTCAATGGATATGCTGGGACATGTCCACACGTGAGAGTGTGTGCGCGCGTGTGCCCGTGCGCGCATGTTCAGTGACTCGCTCCAGCTTATATAGAGAAGGCTTAACTGATAAACGCCCGAAGGAAATAACAAAACTTCTCCGTCCTTGCTCTTTCTGTTTCATTCCACTCTTCCGCCTCTTTGTATCCGTTTTTTATCTGGAGCCAGCTTTGATTGGCAGGTGGGCTATATTGCACGACGCTTTGATCTGTGGAGAGATGAGTCAGCCCCGAGGTGGCTTGAACCACCAGCCAGTGTCTGCCTTTCCACCCAAACGCTACAGTGTTTCAAACAAATACAACAGCGTACATGACTGAAGTTAAAACCCACTTAAAAAAAAAACTAAAAAAAAAATCATCATCCTCTTGTCTTTGGAGACCTTTTGTGGGTCCTTGTTGAGAAAACACTGAGACAAAGTTTATTGGGATACGGGATTTTCCCCGGTGCTTCTCAGTACACTTATTATGTAGTGATCTGCGCGTGATCTGCATTTCAATGGAAAATGATCACCCGGCGTTTGTTACTCTTCAGGGGTGACTTGAGTTTTTTTTTCTCTTTCCAGCAGCGGATAATGTCATTCA
>NC_079225.1:30445005-30511297 GCF_029633865.1 Lampris incognitus
TGCTGCAAATGGAGGATTCTTTGACGAAAGCAAAGTTTGATGTAAAAAAAATCTTATTTCAAATACAAATCATTATTTCTAACCTTGTCAATGTCTTGACTCTATTTTCTATTCATTTCACAACATATGGTGGTGAATAAGTGTGACTTTTCATGGAAAACACAAAATTGTTTGGGTGATCCCAAACTTTTGAACGGTAGTGTATATATATATATATATATATATATATATATATATATATATAGGTGATGACCAGATGTTGACCAAGCTCATCAAGAAGATAAATTTGATCACTAGACCCAATCTACACTAACTATAGACATCGGTGGAGAAAACACTAGTATCCAAACTACCAGCCATCACAGACAACCCCTCCCGTACTCTCCATGGCATACCGATGGAGCAACCTGCAGTTACAATCAGAGAGAACAAATGGGAAGGTTGTTTCGTCCATACTGCCACAAGACTTTTTAAACAGCTCTCTCTTGTGGTGAGACTTTGACATGTGACAAAAACTGTAATCCTCTTACTTTATGAAATGCAGTTATTATCTAAAGGTATCTGAGATCATTTATGTGGAACTGATTATATGCCAACACGGCGACTGAACTCCAATATGGTGTCATAATCATAACCAGCTTATTCTAGTCTTATCAAACTGGACTTTGCAGCAATAAAATAAAGGAACATGCGTTTATTCATGCTCAATAATTCAGGTAATGAAATCACAGAAAGTTTATTGAGTTTATTGAGAAAGACATGTTGCATCACTCATCTAAGTGGCCTCCTCAGTCTCAACTGACTGCAGGTATCCCCACCCTTAAACAACACAGTTTCATAACGACTGAAACCAACGATCGGTTTCACATGCAAGTTGGTCATGCCATTAACTAGGAATGGTCATCCTCATCCACTCTTTCAAGGATGAGGATGTGCACGTCCTCGATAGGGAGGAACGCAGGTTTGAAAGGGGAGTCAAAGAGGCCATCTATGTGAAGAGGGAACGACCATCACTGAACCGAGGGGTGGGGTGGGGGGGGCTAAGAGTACATCCGTCACCATCTTACAATGCTGTGATTGCAACCATTCCTAAATCCTCGGTGAATAGTACACATGGCCATTGTAACTCTAGTTAATGATCACGTCTATTTGCATATGAAACTGATAGTTGGTTCAGTCGTTATGCAACTGTATTGTTTAATAAGGGTGGCGATACCTGAGGTCAGATTAGATTGAAGTAGTCACTTGAGTGATGAAACATATCTGTCAATAAACGTTATATCTAGATGAACTGATTCAACCTTCTTTGATTGTGTTACCCGGATTATTGAGCATGCACCAAGAGAGTTTGGAAAGTTGTTTAAGCTCTTTGCTAGCAGTAATCAAAGTTGTCGTGACACTGCTTCTCAGCTCCGAGACAGCCTTAAATATTCATAATGCTGCAGTACTCCTCTTTTCGTCACATGCTTCCCTTCCCACTCTTGCTCTCTCTCTCTCAAACATCACACACACACACACACACACACACACAGCAGCCTTCAGCCACAGTCACAGCCAGACATTGGTCCAGATGAATGGCTACCAATCCAAACTAACATTTACATGCTGCGACAGCGCTGCCATATTTGCACCCAACTAGTAACATCTGATGGACATAGAATAAACACATCAGCAGAAAAAAAATGTGACTTTTTCTTATGCACAGCAAAAGCCTGGGAGCCTGGCTCACGGCCTAGCCGTGGCCTCCTTTCATAAACTTTGAAAAACAAAAGTCCCCTCAGTACAGACAATGACCAATAGACATAATAATTACCAAAAAACAAAGGAAAACACTTGGAAATTTACCTACCCAGTCATCTCACAAAACCCTGCGACCTTCAAATTATAGTCTCAACATATCCCCCTGTTCCCTCAGCAAGATGGCACATTCTTCTATCACCAGTTGCCCTTTGCTCACCAAAGACTCATGCTACCGTACTGATGCCTTGTGTCAGTGGGAAATGGGTATGTGTGTAAAGAAATAAGCATAAGGGGATGACCCAGATATCTATGTGACATGACCATTACAACATGACCCCTCATCATCATCGGCGGTCACTCAGGGTCGAGTATGACCGTCTTCCCTCTGGGTCCTCGGGTGGGCATAGAGGCTGATCCTGGAGTCACACAATGTGGGGACGCCTATGCGTGACAGCTTTTTACGTGACGTGGCTGATGCGCCTGCAGCCACCACATGGTCCTTAGCAGGGGGTAGCCAGAGTCCAATGGCATGGAGAACCAAGACGATTGGGGACTACCCTCTATTGCAGCCTTAAGCATCTTCATTGCCGTTGTGACCTGGAGACATCTTCCACCACTTCCGCTGTTGAAGTCTTAGTTGGATCGCACTTCATCTGGAACCTCCCCCTTGACCAATCTGTCTTGGGTGACCCTACCAGGAGCCAAGCTCCAGACGGCATAGCTCTTAGGATCATTGGTATACTTCTCTACCACGAAAGCTTCTCCAACACGGCAATGTGGCGATCCAGAGGAAGACCCCTACATAACGTATCATCATAGCACACTTATAAATGGTTTTTGGAACATGTGAGTTTGTTACAGATAGTTTGAACTATGGGTAAACCTCAACACACATGAAAACAGGACATTTTTGACAGAAATAAATCAGTATGAATATCCTTAACCACTTTCCACTGACATGTGAAAGAAGTCCCACTGGTGCTCATTATGCACCATTGGAAAAGAGGGAAACAACAGCTTACTGAAGCACCCAATAACTACTGGTATCTTGCAGTAACTGTCTCATCCTAAACAAATGCCACACGAAGGAATTTTGGAACTGCTGATTCAACATAAAGATTTTCTTGTGTTACAGTTTTAGATAAAGGTTCTGGGTAACAGGCCTTTTGCGCTGCAAGCAAAGAGGAATCTTAATTAGAGTGGGGTTTTTTTTAAATTCTCTTTTCCTATCATCACTTGGCTGCTCTCGTCCCCCATCTCAGATGTCCTCTATGATTTTTATTTGAACACTGGAGGAGGCCATAGACTGAAATTGACAAAATCACACACACACACACACACACACACACACACACACACACACACACACACACACACACACACACACACACACACACACACACACACACGTCAAGTTAATTCTATTTCTATAGCCCATTATCACAAATTACAAATTTGCCTCAGTGCGCTGGTGCTATTTTAATTGTTCTCTATTACCCCTCCCATATGAGGTTCAGACTTTACTGTCTGGACCAGGGGTCCTTTTTTTTGCATCTGGAGAGAATAATAGGATCCAATAGTATATCTGCCCTAGAAATACATTCATTATCAACAAGACTCACTTCTTGTACAGCTTGTCTCAGCATTATACTTCATCAAGATGTAAACTCTACAGTAAATTGAGATGAATACAGATTTATTTATTTTTTAATTTTGATGAGGTTGCGATGTAATTCAGAACCAGAATCAGAATACTTTATTCACCCCGGAGGGGAAATTGGGTAAATTGGAAATTGCAGTGAAGTGTAAGGACCAGGTACTAACTTGGATGTCTGAATGATTCCTCTGTAATACAATCGTCAGAACAAAGTGTCCCGTGTATGTTGCTGAATGAAAGGGAGTCATTGGGGCAGTAGGCTACTACCAGAGAAACAATGTACGTAGTCTCACTTAGACATGGAGATGTCAAAATTCGACACATCGAACAGAAAACATTGTTTAATAGGTTTGTACTGATGAACTACTAATGTCCTAAGGCTGAGGGGAGGAGAGGGTATAAAGATAAGGGTAATTCTTGTAGTGACAGCTGATCCGAGTTTACTTACACACGGAAATGTCCCTCGGTGCCCGGCATCAACTACAAGTCAGATATAAACAACTATTTACGAGGAGAATACTTCCACTTCGCTGGTAACTATCCAACAAGTTATGTGTCACTCCACTGTTGTATACATTTGGAAGAAAAAAGTATACATTTCGCCGATTAGCGTTTCGCTTTAGCCTCGGAAGAGATATCATCTATCTGCGTGCCGTGACGTCGATGTCAACAAGCTAAAGTTTACGCCTCCTTTCGGGGTTAGACCACCCCTACTTACAGCTTCGAAAACAAGCCCAGAATAGCTTCAGCCGTCGAACCGCCGAGTTGATTTCGGTAATGCCGTGTTCGCGTTGTTTGTGACTTTATGCCATTTGATATTACAATTACGCAAATCCGCTTAAATGACATTGTTTAGCCCGAGCTAGCTAAAGTCAAGTGATTACCGTTGCACAGCTAATGTTAGCTTGGTGATCCGGAATAGGGCGGAATGAGACAATGCTGCCGCTAACGTTTCCTGCCGGCGCTTGTTTATATACACCGCCGTTACACGCGTTGCTACGTCGCTAAGAAAATGTATGAAGGTTGTTTTTTTGTTTTTTTAATCTGGCAGATTAAGAAGGTCTTTTCCACACACAGTCATTTTACACCTCTATACTGTTGTTTTGTTTTGTTTTATTCAATTGCAGGGCAACAATGGCTGGCCCTGGAAGAGTTGTTAGGTGTTGCTTTCACCCAGACAGACGCTTGTCTGCGGGATAAAATAGAGACTTCCCTTGGGGATCTTCCTTCCTGAGGTTTTCAGAGAGCTAACACATCGAAAAGCAAAGGGTACCGAACTTCATCCTCTAACCTGCCAAAGTAGCGTTTACAGTGTAGTGTCCCGCCTCTATTTCTACCTGTTTTTGTAAAGATGTTCAGCGTTAATGTCAAGTTTGGCCAAATTCTGCTCTCTGTTTAGTGTAACGTGAAAGCTGAAGTTGATCAGACGTTCCAGTTGTCCACAACGTGAAGCAGTTGCGCAGTGGCGCCGGAACTGCTTTACTTTCAGTGTTTGTACACCGCCATTCCTCCGCATGCCGCTTTTACCCGTGACAACTATGGAGACCACTCAGGTTACGTTGACAGTAAGAGGAGAGACAGCCCCAGGTAGGTCTAATTAACTCTGAAATTTTAAACACAACTTAAAGTGATTGTATTGAAAATTTTGCCTCCAGTTTTTTCCCCCCTAGAGATGTTGAAATGTGTTGGCATGTCAGCTCGAATTGTGTTGACGTCGAGACGTTAAACATTGCCAAAACTATTGCTCTTTTAAACTATAAAAACGTTTGTGTTTGATGAGTTTTCATCAAGTTGCATTTCTTTATTTTTAGCCGATTTATTTTTAATCACCTGTGGAAATAATGTGTTTAAAATTACGGGTGCTAGTGGAGTGCCATTTTATTTGCTGTCCGGGGATGTGACCAGTGGGGAAAAAAAGTTTTCTTGTTTGGGACTTCTTTGAATTACTGTTTAAAAAATAGCTTTTATGATTTTTTTCTTCAAAATATGGACGGCATTTCTGCTTATCGAACTAATGCTGCTCTACTAAGTAATATTTGTGGACTGCTTTAGGTGAGGTCATTGCAGTGGTTGGTAGCTGTGAGGTCCTGGGAAGCTGGTGCCATCAAAAAGCTGTGATCTTACAGCCTGTTTGTGATGAACAGTAGGTTTAACATTATGCTTATTGCATGATATTGAAACGGCTTGCTCTTAGAAGAATAACCATTTTTGCAAGTGTCTGCAAAAGTTACTGAGTAAGCTGCTTTTCTGTTTATGTTGTCTTTATGATATGATAACTGAATGTGTGTTGTTTCTGCTTACAGTATGACGTGGACCAAGACGATTACTATGCCCGGAGGAATTGTTTCCAAGTATCGCTATTTCAAAGGCTTCTTCCTTGAGTCAAAGGTGAGCTGAGAGAATGCAGATATTATGAGGAACTAAATTAAATATAGCAAAGTCAAATTGGATTCAGGCTTCTACATGATAATTTGGCTTATTTCAGTCTGATTTTAAACTTATTTAAACATTATTAGCTGTTGATTCTTTTAGTTTTATCAGTTGATTTTGTGGCGCTATCAATATTGCTTGTGTTTTGTTGACAAAGAACGTGAATGTGGTGTTTGATGATTTGAGATGTGTGTACCGTATTAATTCATGTCTGTTCCTTTATAGCTCATGATTAGAAAGGAGATGAATGAGTCTTGCTAACCTGTTTAGGTTGGTGGGACAGTCTTTTCATGGCTGCATTGAAGATGATAAATCCTATATTAAGCCATTATGAACCTAGTATTATAAGCGTGTGCACTGACTTTGGGAAAGAGCATTAGAATGCATTACACATGTCAGAGTTAAAGCAACTATCACTCACATGGTTTTTGTATTGCTTTCTCCACATCTGTGTTTATTCCCTTATGAATGACCCCAGGTCAAAGTCATCAAACTTGCAGGCCTGGGACTGCTGCCAGCTGGCTCACGCTAATGTAAGCACGTGAGCCAAGTATGTAGCAAAGATACTTACAAAAACATACCAGGGATCAAGGGACAGAAATTTTTTACAAACACAAGTTACTAATGGCTGACCCTGTCCAACTGTTATCTGGGACCTGAGAGGTATAATTCAAGTCCTCAGACCTAAAGCTCATCTGAGGTCGTCCCCCCCACCCCCCATTTTTAAGTCACGGATGTGGAGCTCATATGTCAGATAAGGACACTGCACTGACTCGCTCACAATTTAGGTTTGTAAGACAGGTATGTTTTTTTGTTTTGTTTTTTGTGAGGCACTTTAACATGCCCTTACATGAGCCTAAAAACCTATAGTCACCTGAGCATTGTATTAGCTGGCTTATAACAATTCGTACAAGTTTGGGGGAGGTCCTATTTTTCCCTTTTCTAATTAATTGTCAGTTTCTTTCCTCAAAACGTTCAGTATAAGTTGCTCTAATGCCTATGCAGTGATGCTCTTGCTTCAGTATTAACTAGTTGTATGCAACAATATTGGCTGTTTTCAGAATTGTTCAGAGTTGACTTCAAGTTTTATGTATTTGCTGCCCAACCCATTCAGGTCTATAACTGTATTTGTCAACTTGCAAGAAAGATGGAGCTACATGGAGGTTGCTGGGATAGTGAAGCAAATCAGTACTGCACAGATGTATAAAAGTGCAACTTAATGTGTAACTGAAGCAATGATTCCAAGTTCTTTTTTCTTCACTAATAAAATCCGCTTTTCAGATCTCAACCCATGGTGGCTGACTGCCCTACCTGGGGATTGGTGACTATACCAGCTCTGATTCCTTTTTCACACTCTGGTCCAAAGACAGCTTTGAGACCAGACTCAAAACAAGTTCTCTGTATCTGATCTGAAAGCCTTAACACTGTACTAAACATTGGACTTGCAGAGTGCAGGTGGTCCCTGTCAAGTGATAGTCAATAAGTGGGAGACCCATCAGCAGCCCCGCACGATGACCCCCACAGGTATAGAACACTAGAAAACTGCACGGTTTGATTGTGTTTGGTGAAGTGTACGATACAGAAAAACTGCTGTAGAGCTCCCATTCCCTATCCTAGCACTGGAGATAGAAGTTGCCCCATACCACTGATGTAGGGTCAGAGCAAGCTCCCCCCACTAAAGGAGAAGGTTTGTATTTTGGGGAAAGGTCAGTCTGATCTGAAATCTGTAGTTAAGGGCAACTTCTATTTTAAGGCTAACATCCCTGCTGTTGACCGCAGTGTTTCCTCTAAACCGGGATCTCACTTCTGCTCCTCAAGAACTTTTTTTTCGTTGCGCTTTTTAGGCCTCCTTTTGATAGTTACGTATCAATGAATTGCTTTGCTTAGGCAGGGGTCAGAGAGATTGCTTTTCAATTGAAACTGGAATACTCTAGAGCTATAGAGGAAACACTGTAGTAGATGCCACTGCCAGACTTTAGATCCCTCTAGTTGAATCGTCATTGTGTTAGTCTAACTCAAACAAAGCTCAATCAAAATGAGCTCAGTAGGAACAAACAATAGTGTAGTCATGCCCTACCCTGCTTGCTGTCCCCTCTCACCCCATCCCTTTTTTTCTTTGAGCAAAATCCACTTGGGGGAAAAAAAACTGTTTTGGATTAAGTTGTACCACTATGGCTTGTTTCTCCAACTTCTCAGAGGAGGCCTCCTTTTCCCAGTAAAATTTAAATCTGTTTTAAACATGAGATTTTTTTCCTGTGTTCTGGACAGAACACAGGAAAAATTTCACTTTAATGCCATGTCTACTGTAAAGCTATATTAAATTGATTTAAGTGGTCAAAAGCATCAAATGTCATTTCCATTAACTATGTTAAAATTGAGGAGGCAGATCATATTCAGAGCAAAAATTAGTGTAGTTACTAATGGGGATCTTATTTTGTAAGTACAGTGAACTCAAATGCACCCAGAGATTAAGCTGAGGAAAATTGGGGCAGAGAAAAAAAATGATTTCATGCTGTGTAAATGCTCTGCTGTGGCTGTTCCTCATTGTTAATGGTTACTTGTGTGAGAGTCCTCTGTTCTCCTAATTTATTTTGCTTTATTGCAGAATCCCACCTGAAAATTGATGACGGGCAGTTTGGAATTCACAGTAAGTTGATGATTGTAAAGCTTAAACTGATATTACTGACTCAATACATAGAAGTCCTTAAGTAGTATTGGCTTAATTAAATCATAATGAGCTGATAATACTAAGTGGCTGTGGGAACCATGTGTGTTCGTGCATATGTGTCCAAATTCTCCTCAAATCCTTCCTGATGCATCCCTCCTCCCTACAGATGGGGTGGACTGTGTAGACTCTGGTTGGCTGACATGCCAGACAGAGATTCGTCTGCGTCTGCACCACTCCAAGAAGTCTCCAGTGTCCATCACCAAAAAGAAATACAAGAAGTCCCGCTTCAGGTAAGTCTGTCACCCTGATCAAATTCAACACCGCAAAAATGAAAGTCCCAGCTGAAAGGGAGAGGAGGGCGAGTGGTGAAGTGTAAATATAACCTCTGGTTTTACCTTACATGGTCTCAGAAAGCTGTCTCTTTCTGTTTTTATTAGCCCACTGTATTTGCGTATACGGATGGATTATATATATATATTTCCCTAATCCTTTTTTCTACATTGTCTATCCATCTTTCTGTCTTTTGCCAACATTTCAACTTATTTACCCTCTTCCTTCCTGTCCAGGATAAAGCTCATGTTGGAGGGTATTGAGGAAGAGGAAGAGGAGGAAGTGGAGGAGCCTGTGCCCTCATCCTGGCACAAGATGACTACCACCCTGGAGATCAGTATGATCAGTGGCAACTGCTACAAGTCACGTCACTCTCAGCCTGAATGTGGGTATGCCCTGGAGCCCTCACAGTGGACTGAGTACAGCATCCACACCATGGACCCGGACAACCTGGAGCTCACCTTTGAGTTCTTTGAGGTAACACTGATGTGTTTAATTCCCTCTGATAAACAAGTAACCTTGTGCAACCTCACTGTTCTTTAAGCCATGAGAAAGGATTCTTGACGCATTACTTAAAAGAGAATGTAATTCATGGTTTCAGCTGCTGAAACCATGAATTACGCTCTCTTTGGAAAAATGCAGATTTGTGGGGTTGAGATGAACTTGCTGGACTACTTTGAGATCTCGCCATTCAAAGTGGGGCTGGCGGTGCAGCAGAGGGGAAGATAAATTTAACTGAAAGACAGCAGTGTGGCTGTTTTTTTTGTTTGTTTGTTTTTTTTTTGTTTTTTTTTTCTATTCCCAAATGGAAGCTGGTTTTTGACGTTTCTTGGCCGTTGTTGAAATTATGTCCCACATTTATAGGGGTTCATCATGTCTACAACAAAAAAAAAAGGGGGGGGGTTGGGTTGCTCATTACAACCATACTTTAAATTAAGCTATGAATTAGGATTCTTGACTCATTAACTAAAGCTACAATTATGAACATTTTACATTTTTGTTTTAACTTATTGACACTGTGGTAATTGTGGCAGTGTTTGGTCAGTCCAAGTCCCAGTGCTGTCAGCAACTATTTAAGTAACTATTTATGGCTGGTTAAATGCCATCAAACTTGTAAAACCATGTTTTTTTCCCACAGGCCATTTGAAACAAACACTAAAGAAACAGGTGCACACTACCTAGCGTTAGCTGGTTAAGTGCCATTGTTTTAGTACCACCCTTTTTTTTTTCTGCAGGAGGACCTGAGTGAGCATGTAGTCCAGGGTGATGCCCATCCAGGACATGTGGGTACAGCGTGCCTCCTGTCCTCATCTTTTCTAGAGAGTGGCAAGGACATTGGTGTGGTCACACTTCCTATCATGGGACGAAATTCCAGACAAACCATCGGGAAAGTCCGAGGTGAGATTTTGCATCAGATTATCTCTGACAGGAGGTAGCCTGGAGGGCATATTGTTGTTTGGTCGTGTGTGCATGTGTGTTTGTGTGTGTATCTGTCCATCTGTCCGCAGATAATCTCGCATACTACTGGACCTATCAGCCTAATATTTTTGTGCACAGTTATGAC
The DNA here is from genome assembly GCF_029633865.1 of Lampris incognitus. Lineage (NCBI taxonomy): Eukaryota > Metazoa > Chordata > Actinopteri > Lampriformes > Lampridae > Lampris > Lampris incognitus. The sequence continues at coordinate 30,455,395 of NC_079225.1, forward strand.
TCTATGATCAAGAGCCTCTCGTGGTTGCAGTGATTAAAAACCTTTGAAAAATGTTTGTTCTCATTACCACTGCTCCCTCTCTTCAGGGCACTCCAGCTCACTCTCTAGCTCGCTTGACCACCACTGTGTATGTGCGTGTCGTGTGTCCTTAGCTTATCAGCCCAATATTTTTTGTTTACAGTTATGACTGTATGATCGAGAACGTCTCGTGGTTGCGGTGATTGAAAACTTTTGAAAAACATTTGTTTTGCTACGCCGCTCCCTCTCTTCCTTCACTCTCTAGCTCGCCCGACCAGCGCTGCTCTCTGTTGCTGCCCGATCTGAGTCAACCTTCGATGTGAGTCGCACATGCACACATATGCGCACGGTTGACTTATATCGGGCGGCGACTGTCAAAACATTATGTGTTCAGGTATGTGTCTTGACAGTAAACGAGAAGTTGATTGTATTTCACAAGTCAGCAAATCATTCACTGCTGATCTTAGAACAGGAGAACTAGAGGAACACTAAATGAACCAAAAATAATAACCTCTGTGTTTATTTTCATTATATAATAAACCTGGGTAAATCATTTATGCTTGCGCATGCGCGACTCATATCTACAGGTGACTGAGATCGGGCAGTGACATGATCAAAAGCTATTAATGGTTATGAAGGAACAACTTCCTCTAGGTTGCAATCGAAACAGGAAGTGTTGCCTACTCTTGTCACTGCTGGTCTGAGTCAACCGTAGATGCAAGTCATGCATGCACAAGCATAAAGTTTTCCCACCTTTATTATATTATAAAAATTGGCACTGCATATTAAAAACTTATTTTCCATATTTCCCGTTCGATCGACTTGGGCACTGTGCAAAAGTGTTACAATGGCAGGAAAAACACTGGTTTTTCTGTCTGTGTGTACGTGTATCTGTCCGCTGCTAATCTCACATACTACTGGGCCTGTCAGCCTAATAATTTTTATGAGCAGTTATGACTGTATGATCAAGGACCTCTCGTGATCATGGTGATTCAAAACCTTTGAAAAACCTGTTTTATACTACAATGGAGTGCTAACTCCTCAGCTGGTTTTTCACCCAAGTCCGAGCACCAGAGAAGGGCAGATACACCTGGTGGAGCCCTGCACTCTACTGAGTGCGCTCTTGTAGTTTATATTTTTATTATTACCCTTTTTATCCATGGGAATGTAGGGAGCTAGTCTATGTTGGCTGTTGTCACCTCTGCTGAAGGAAAGGGAGCTGTACCACTTGTATTAAAAGCCTCTTGAAATATTGGTTTTATCTCATCTTGCCTACAATGTAGAAAAGAGCTGTCAAACTCACTCTGTCCTTTCCAGTGGACTACTTGGTGATCCGCCCTATCCAGGGTCTTCAGTGTGACATGAGTGCCTCCTTCACCAAGCACTGGAGAAAAAGGACTGCCCTAGATGTGGGCCATCGAGGAGCTGGCAGCACACAGGCAGCCAAGTGAGATATTGAGAGAAACACTTTTGTGCCTAAAATCTCAGGATAAACAGTTGTTAATCTTTTTTTTCCTTTGTTTATTGGATTTTCAACGTAACCAGCATTTATAAAATAATTGCATTTGTAAGTTCTTTAGTAGTATTAAACGGCACATCAAAAACAACGATACAGCAACACGGTGTCAGGAAAAAAAGAATGCAAAAAATATTAAGACAGAAAAATGATTAAGTATTTATAGAAATATATAAAAATAAGAGAAACAAAAATATATTTTGATACAATTGTTTACAGGTCAGCTAGATCAGACACTACAGTCCTCCTTAACATCCTAGATACCGTGTATACACATACCAGGCCTCTTACATCAGCAGAATGTCATGTCGTCACTTCCATTCAACAAGGATAAAAAAAAATAGTATAAATATAAATCACTCTGAAACTGCTGGGAAATGTACTCACCTAACATAAGAAAAGAAGGGCCCACATTGCACAGAATTTATTTATAGACCCTTGGTGTGTTTAATTTTTTCCAATTTAATGTAATTTAAAATGGCTTTAATCCAAAGAGCATGAGAAGGGGGTGCAGAGGATTTCCATCTAAGCAAAATTAATTATCTTGCCAAAAAAGTGACAAAGGCAAATTACATCCTTATTCAATTTGGTCAGTTGTAATGTGGGTGAGGAAACCCCAAATAATTCAATAAAGAGGTCTGGTTTGGTCTATGTGCTGCTTATTATCGAGAGTGTGTTAAAGATGTATTTTCAGAAACCAACAAGAGATGGGCAACACCAACACATGTGTACATAATTTATAGGAGCCTGGTTACATCTTAACACAGTTAGGGTTCATATCCTTGTACATTTTGGATAATCTTGCATTGGTGCAGTGAGCTTTATGAATGAATTTTACATTGAATGAGACCGTGCCAAGCGCAAATAGGAGGCGTGTACCCTTTAGAGTGCCCCTTCCCACAGTTCATCAGATACTTCCTGACCCATTTCCTCCTCCAATGAGGACTTGATGTCGTTTGATGAGGTGATTTGCTAAGAGCAAATTTGTCTGTAGATTATTGTCAAGATACCTTTCAGAATAGGAAGTGGGATAAGAAAAGTGTCAAACTGTGTTTCTCACCAGGAAGGGTGGGGAATCAGGGATCTATGCTGCAGACAAAACTCTGGATCTGTAAGAACCTAAAAAGATGATGTCTGAGGAGACCAAATTTAACTGATAATTGCTCAGATGTAGTTAATGTGTTGTTAATATAGAGATCTCTAAATCTTTTTATGCCGAGACCTGACCATGTTGAGAAAACACTATCAACCATGGATGGGGGAAAAGCCAGGTTTGAGGCTACCGGAACGTAAAAAGAGGTTGTCTGGAAACCAAAGTGGTGTCTAAATTGATTCCAGATCTTCAATGTTTTAACACATAATTTTTAATAATATTAATGATAAGTTTAAACACATAATTTTTTGGTGAAGGAGGAGCAAGGGTCTGTAATGGAGAAGTGAGCGAGTGAAGACAATGATGCCTGTATAGATGAGGCGACCTCCATCTCTAACCAAATTGAGGGTGGGGATATCTCTGCTCTACAACAGTACTGAATGATCCTAGCGGTCCAATAATGAACCTGAAATCTGGTAGTGCTGGACCGCCATCTGGTTTGGGCCTCTGCAAAAGCTGTTTTCATATCCTAGGAGTCTATTTATCCCATATAAAAGGTAGAATTAGGCCGTCAACCTTGTTGTAAAATGTATTGGGAAGAAACATCGGTAGGCACTGAAAGAGATAAGAATTAAGGGAGAGTATTCATTTTGATAGAATTAATTCTTGCGACTAAAGAGAGGTGTAGCAAAGATCAGCGTTCCAAATCGTCCTTAGTACGGGTTAAAAGACTGCAAAGTTGGCCTGAAAAAGGTTTACAGATTTTTTTGTGACGTGCACACCAAGATAAATAAAACTACTGTGAGCAATTTTAGATGGTAAGTTATGTAAAGGGAAACTTTTTGCGGCCATATTAAGAAGCTTTTTCTAAGATTCATACCCTGATTTAAGGATATGAAAGTGGCAAGAGCAACAGAAACAGAAACACCGGCTATGTATAACAATAAATCATCCGCATGTAATGACAATTTGTGTTCGTGTACGTGTCTGACTATACCTTTGATGAGGGGTTGGATCGAAATGCTATGCAAGGGTTCTGTGGCGACGGCAAACCACAGTTGTTAATCTAACTAACACCACAACAGGTCAGCAGAAGGGGGGGGTAGATCCAGTTCACTATTAATTTTACAATTACAAGGTTTATTATATTTTATTTTATTACTTTATTGTTTAAGAGCATACCTAAGTAATGTCAAATGAATTGCAGTATTGACAACTTGGTTTATGATTTCACTTGCTTATTTGTGTGACGTTATAAAAAAACTATCCACACACATTGACATGGGTTTACTTGTTGATATTTATGTAAAACTGATGATATTATTTTCACTTTGTGCATTTTACAGGCACCACAAAGTCAGGGAGAACACTATTGCCTCATTCAAAAGTGCTGCCAAGCATGTGAGTTTTTTAGACGATTAAAAGCCTGAATAAACATTGACAGTCCCTTAATGACCTCCTTTCTAATTGGTCTTTGTTTATGTGATCCCATAGGGTGCTGCCTATGTAGAGTTTGATGTTCATCTCTCAAAGGATTCCATTCCCATTGTGTACCATGATCTGACCTGCTGTATATCCACCAAAAAGGTAAAATATGAGGTTACTTTGCTTGATTGGCCCCACTGAAACTGGCAATTTGGCATCATAAACATTTTAAAGCATCAACCAGTATGAGGATCAAAACTTTTTTGTTGGGTCATTTGGATTTTTTTGTTTTTCCAAAGTGTGTTTTGAGCATTTTTTAAATTTTGAGCATGGGTCAGGTACATTTCGCAAAAACAGGTAGTATATTATATAGTTATGCAAAACCAAGTGCATTTTCAGTATATTACAAATACATTTTAAAATGGTCTTAAAAATTACAGTAAAACTTTATCCCAGCACAGCAACTATTCAGGTTTTCCAGTTGCAGTATCAATTTGTGCCCGACAGGGTTTGAGTGTTCTTTTTCTTGTCCTTTGCAGAAGAATGACAAAACTTCACTTGAGCTGATAGAGGTGCCAGTCAAAGACTTGACATTCGATCAGCTGCAGCTTCTGAAGGTAAAAAGGGCATTGCTAGATAAAGCAGCCTACATGGGTGTTTTCAGGATATGCTGATCAAGAGACCGCTGTCTCTGATTTCATTTACAGCTTGGTGCCTTTGGAGGCAGATGAGGTGATCCTATCCTCTTAATACAAATGTGTGCTTTTCACTAACAATCTGCTGTTGTTAATACTGAACCACTCGACTAAGTAGACCATGTTTTTTGAATGTTCGTTTTTTGTTGTTGTTGTTTTTTTTTTTGTTTTTTTTTTTAACTTGTCGAATCGTAATAAAATGTTTCAGTATTTTCAGTTGTTGTTAATGATGTATGGACTTTTGTTTCACAGCTAGCCCATGCCACTGCCATTAAGGTGAATGATCACAAAGGTACAATCTTTCACGCCATCATTGAATTCATAGGTTATTGCAGTCTTATTGCAGCAGGTCTCCTAGTCTTCTTGTATATGTTTCTCTAGATCAAAAGAATGGCATGCATCCAATTCCTTATTGGGATGAAAGACTGCTTTGTATGTCTCTTGTTTGCATCACTGGAAAGTAGCTTTTAGACATGATAAGCCGGCAAGTTGACAGTTACGCGTCTTAGCCTAAAGCTTTGGGTCATCCCCTTTGTTTCTTGTTTAGATCTGTTGGATGATGAAGACGAAATTGATGAGCATCAGCCCTTCCCCTCCCTCTCGCAGGTGAGCTTTGTGATAAGTTAAATGGTGTATTTCGGTCATAAACTTTATCTTCACAGGTAAGGTTCACAGGTAAGGTTAACTGGCTCAAAATGACCACCCACTGTTTTTAAACTCTATATTCTGTCAAGATAAATACCCAATTGAGATACTAATGTATTGCATATGTTAGTATGTCTGTTAAGAAATGACTGACTATTTTTCAAACAATTTAAAATGGCCTTTGTCCAAAGGCAATGTGTCAGTGGTAGTCATGGTGCGTCAGAAATGGCAGCTGTAACCAGACATGTTGGCAATAATCAAAAATCAAAAAGTTTAGACTATTACTCTGCACAGGAGGATGCTAGTTTTTTTTTTCTAGGTTAGAGCAATGAACTTCGCGAAAAAAGTGATGCAACCAACACACGTCGTAAATAGTGACATGATGCGCACGATCACGCACAAATTACAAGCCATCTTTTTGACAGCTCATGGTCGTTTTAGCTAGATCTTGTAGCTTTTTTTGTGCAGTTGATCTAAAACTAATTTTAATGCAAATATATGCAATTTGGGAAGCATTCAGGAAGCGGCAGGTCTGTATCTTTTTTTCCGCAAAGTTATTAAACTTTGAAAATCCAAAACAGTCAAAATGACTGTCATTCTAGTGAAGTCATTTTATTTGTATAGCCCAATATCACAAATTACAAATTTGCCTCAAGGGGCTTTATAGCAAAAGATCTTCAATTAGTGGAGAATTGCTAAGCATGTATGACTACCTAAGGACGTTTAGAATGGGAGAGAAACCTAAAATAGGCATAAAAAAGCTTCATTGGTAGTAGTCTCAATTTACCAAATTTCATCATATAGAAATTCAATTTCAGAGAAGAACCTGATATGTGCCTTTTTAATGTGAGACATTCATGAATCATCTCACACCTGCAGAAAATGGCCTATAATGCTCAGTAAATTGAAAACTAGCAGGCTCAGTAACTTTATAAAATAACCCAGTCATAAATACATTACTAAATATATTAAGATCTCTTCAAGATTCCAAAGAAAAACTCCAAAGCCATAATGTAATCAAATTCAACAATTAGAAAACCTCAATGGCATCTTTGTTCAGGGATGATTATCCAGTCTTTGAATGTCTTTCGGAAAACGCTGCCAAAGCTCTTTAATGGTTTTTCACCTTTTCTACATTTTGCTGGGCGGGGTTTCCCAAAGGGAGCATATCAAAATGTTGATATCCTTTCCCCCTAACTTTTACAAATATCAAAGATTCAAGTCAGTTATTTTGAGTGCAATGAATCAGATCTTCTCTTTGTTTATTCTTTACTGCCAGCTGTCACATTAAAGAAAAATAAATGAATAATATCCTGTACGTCTGTTTTCTAGATTTTCCAAGCAGTTCCAGAGCACGTGGGCTTCAACATTGAGCTGAAGTGGATTTGTCAAATGAAGGTGGGTGTTGCCATTTTCCCTGAGTGGAAAATGTAGATAATGGCTGTTGATACATGATTTGTTCTCACAAAGGGTTTAAGAAATCTCTAGTCCAGAAGGATATTTATTGGGTCTCACACAACATAAGGGGGGTGTGTTATTTAGTGTTTATTTTATTCACTTATTTTTTTTCAAGTTCAGATACAAACAATCAAGTCATATAAATCAATGTTTAAATCTTGGGTTGCTCCAACACATGCATTAACACACACACACGCGCCTGCTGGTAGTGCGTTGAGTCCGATGATGACGTCCCTCCTTGTTAACGGTGTCTTCTTTGATGGCTGTAGAGTCCAATTCTAAATCCACAAGTTTTATTGCACGTTTCATGTGCAATAAAATGTGTTAGTTGGACCAGTTTGCACATGAAACTGGTTGTTGGTTTCTGTCGCCATCTTACAATGCTGTGATTGCAACATTCCCTAATCCTCTGTGATATATGGCCATTGAAACTCTAGTTAATGGTCACACCCATATTTGCATATGAAACTGGTCGTTGGAGTCGGTCGTTATGCAACTGTATTTTACTGTATTGTTTATAAGGGGTGAGGATGCTTGCAGTCAGTTTAGACTGAAGATGTAACTTAGTTGAGTGATGAAATGTATCTGTCAATAAATGTTGTATCCAGATGAACTAATTCAAACTTCTTTGATTTTCTTACCTGGATTATTGAGCATGCATCGAGACATAGTAGTCTCATAGTCACTGAGTATTTTGATATTGTTGTGACTGTGTTTTTGTCCTTTTGTTATTTGGTTGCGCAGGTGTATGGCTATCTTGACTTATTGTAAAGCACCTGAGCCATACTTACCTGTATAAAAGATGCCTTTGTGATGAAATGTTTGCTGTTTTTTTTTTTTTGCTATGTATTGCCAGGATGGATCATGGGAAGGTAACCTGTCATCCTACTTCAACATGAATATTTTCCTGGACATCATCCTGTCCTGTGTTCTGCAGAGAGCTGGCAATAGACGCATCGTCTTCTCCTGCTTTGACCCGGACATATGCACCATGTGAGCACATCCACTAACAATTGATTATGTTCTGTATGTTAAGTATATTCAAAATTAGATGATGTTGTGGAAGTAGCTATATAGAAAAAAAGAGAAAAAAACATCTTAAACAGAAGATGCAGTGTCCTGCTGGCAGAAACGCTGTAGTCATGGTAATTGTCCAATATGAATTAGCATTCCTCAAAAGATAGTTTAGCTTATTTGGACTCTAGACTATTTAAAGCCTTAACAAAGAGCCATATTGATCTTTTCTATAATTTCTTGAACATACAATAGTACTCGTAATTGCACATCAGTCCAGAATTTGTAAATAGAATACATTGCCTTGAAGGTTTATCTTTGCTATGCTTAGCGATGAATCTTCAGCCCAATATTTAATTCAGTCTTTCTGTTATGACAAAACATCACTCACCTCAAAACATAAAATATGTTTTGCTTCCCTGCCTGAAGGATGCTTTTTTTTAAAGGAGGACTGATTTGTATAGTGAATGGCCACTATGTCCTCAATCTTAGGTTATGGATAATGAGCTCTACTGATCTTCCTGATGGCTGTGTGCCATCCTTCATCTTTCAGGGTGCGCCAAAAGCAGAACAAGTACCCCATTTTGTTCCTGACTCAGGGAATCTCAGACATCTACCCCGAGCTAATGGACATCCGTTGTCAGACTACCCAGATTGCCATGAGCTTTGCCCAGAGCGAGAACATCCTGGTGAGCAGTAGCTGGCTCTTGGAGCTGATTGTGTTCAGTCTGATCTAACACAGCAGTAATAGGGTGTTACTGGCAATAGCTTAGTTTTTAGAGAAGCAGGCCTGTGATCAGAAAGTCGCAAGTCTGACTCGCTAGACCAGTGGGTAAGGAAGGGAAAACATCTGCTTAAACCCAGACTGTTCTCATGGAGTTGTTCAGTGGCTAACAGTAGAAGACTGTGTGTTTGTAAAGCTGTGTTAAAGTTAAGTAGGCTGTTGCTGGAAAAAAAGCACTTTTCCTAGAAAACAAATTGTTTAGAAGAAGACAGTGTCCCAGCATTGTAATGAAAGAATTGTAGCTATTGTAGACATTTGAGAGTCCTCCAAGTCTATGGGTTTTTCCTTGATTTTGTCCTTGAGCTGTCATCTCTATTGATTAATTTTGTGCTGCTCCTCTTTCTTTATTGATCGTTCTTCCATTGTTCTCTCATCCTCAAAATCCTTACTGCTTTTTCTCTCATTATTTATTTGACTCTTAGTTTTCTTGTTTTCTCCTATGTGGTAAGATTTTCTTTCAAGCCCAATTTTTTTTGTTTGTTTTTTTATCTCAGCTGACATAAATCAGTATTATTTTTTCCCTTAATTCCGTTTTTGTTTTCCGTACAAATTTAACTAAATCTCTAAATATATCACTGATGGGACTTATTCTACTGCCCCTCTAGGGTATTAGTGCCCATACTGAGGAACTGCTGAAGAACCTTGGCTACATCCGGGAGGCCCAGTCTAAAGGGCTGGTGGTCTTCTGCTGGGGTGATGACAACAATGACCACGAGACCAGAAGGAAGCTGAGAGAACAGGGGATCGATGGGCTCATTTACGATAGGTTGGTTAAAACCTGAAAACCTTCCAATTGTTGCTGACAGCGAGTTGACCTGTTTAACCTCTGTTTCAGTGAACACAAGCTCTTCACCTACTCAAGTACACAGTGGTTTTCAGCCTTCTTTTAAACATCCTATATACCTGGGGTTAAGGTTCAGTCTATGATTGTTTGGTTATAGCCATGCCTAGTCAAAGATGAGATAGACTTCCTTTAAAGTGTGTTGTTATGCAATAATGCACGTGCTGAATTATGTACTGAGCTATAATCGCCACCCATCAGGGAACACTTCATGTTGTCTGTCAGACCTGACTACAACTCCAGGTGTTTAGCAAGGCTTTCACCAAGCTGACCTGTGCATGTGTAGCAACTTGGTCAATGTCAAACTACTGTGCTTTGAATACAATGCTCTTTTATCGCCAGGGTTTATCACATGGTTAAGATATTACATAATCAAGTATGGTCAGACATCCTAATTACTTGGCATGAACCACAGTTCTCAATGAAATTAATTTCAATATTTGTTACATAATTCTCTAACATGAAATCTGTAGATAAAGTGTAGAAATGCTGATATATGTCAAGCAGTGATGGCTAGCTGATTGAAAGATGCTTCCCTAAAAAAAAACTTTCTTGTCTGGACATGACCAGAAGTTTGTAGTCAGCTGTTTATTCAGCCGTTTCAGCTCTCTTTTGCTGTACCATGATACTTGTATTATGTGAACTGTGGTCATAAACTTAGACCTCCTACTAGGGCTGGGCGATATGGACTAAAAGTCATATCTCGGTATTTTTTAGCTGAATGGCGATACTCAATATATATCGATATTTTTTCTGTGACGTAATTGGGGTTTTCCCCAAAGCATTATAGCATATTAGATTCATTTTTTCCAGAAGTAAACCCTTTAAAAAACAAACAAACAGTCAGTTATAAGTTTAAGCCATATGCCAAATGTCACACAGGCACCTTTATTAACAGAGGTCACTCTGCAAAATATCAAAATGTATAAAACAAATTGAACAAAAAAACTGTCTCATATATGAAATAAAAATGCTCCTTGTATAAAATAAAACAAATCCCTTTCCTGCATGACAAAAATATATAGTAATTAATTCAAAAATATAATACTGTTATAATTTAACAGTAACAATAAACACTTTTCCACTGAGGTTTACAGTTCTGTAAATAATACAACATGTCAACAGAACCTTAAGTGCATCTCTTTGTGCAAATTTCAACAAACATGTAAACAGGGTATTCCTTCTTTGCGCACATTTCAAATAAAATATGTATGCACCCCTGTATGATCTTGCGGAAAGTAGCTGGTCTGAAAACAGGCACTTTTCATCTCCCAGTCCTCCATGAAGTGTACCGTCACACTCATGTAAGGTTCGCAGATCCTGCTGGACCACATGTCGGTGGTCAGCGCGTAGTGAGACACTTTTGCAAGCCGGGCAGTAAGACTGGCTCTGACATCTGTGTACATTTTGGGTAGTGCCTCTCTTGCGAAGTAATTGTGACTGGGCAATTGGTATCTCGGATTCAGTGTTTTTAGCAGCTGTACAAAGCCGGTCTGCTCCACTGTTGATATGGGGGCCATGTCTTTAGCGATATGGAAATTCACAGCTTTGGTAATATTACGCCACTTGTCACTTGTTCTTTCGTAAGGCACACCATGGGTGAATGAAGCTTGCAGCAGGGTTTGTTTCGGGGCAGAAGGCTGGTGAGGCTTTGTGGCCTAAGTCGCAGCACGCATTTTGACACACTCCTCGTACTGCACTTTATGGCGCTGTTGTAAGTGGTGGAAGAGATTTGTCGTGCTCGAACCTTTAGTTGCAACAGGTTTTTTACATTCTTTACAGAAAACATTTTGCTGCTGGTCATCTGACACTTTAAAACCAAACCATCTCCAAATTATCGATCCATTGTTCTTTCGTTTACTGACCAACTCCTCTTCTTCTGCGGCGCACGTCTCCATGTTCTCACTTAGTGTCTCCATGTTCTCGCTGAGTGTGAGAGTGGGGGGGGGGCCTTCGGGCTTGTGCTCACAAAGTGTCGGAGGCGGAGCTGCAGAAAGGTTGTGTGTGTACTGTAGGGACACGGGGGAGAGGAAGGGGAGAAATAGGTGCGAGCTTGCGGCCCATGTATTATCATTTTAACGCAAAATGAACTATATCGATACAAGCGATATTGTCCCGTGTTATATCTCGTTTAGAAATATATCGATATATATTAAAATATCGAGATATCGCCCAGCCCTACCTCCTACAGAAAATAGGCATTTTTAATATTCCAACCCAAAGCTCCCTGTGGAGTTCAGATGCACCTTCCTTGTAGGTCTCATAACTCCTAAAATCTCCAGGGTATTGTCATAACTGTGCCTCTTTCTTTCAGAATTTGTGAATGCTTGGTGTCGAGAATTGATTCAAGTTCTCCAGATGCCCGTAATGTCTCTCTGGTTCCTGGTTGTGTTTGTGATTTACTCACTCCTACCCCCTGATTGCTTTTTGGTCCCACCCGTCAAATACTGCCTGAAAGGCTATATCTCACTTATTTATAAACAGTTGGAGGAGAATAGTAGTGATAATGATACAAGACAGTTGACTTTTCACAAGTCAGTCTCCTAAACCCTATAGTACTTAACATTCTTCCTAAAGGAGACATTTTCCAAATGAAATTACTTTTGGTTTCTTATGAAACTTTATTTTATCATACCAGAACTGCTTTGATTGGTCAACTGCCCTGTCTATCGACTACTTTCCCTGATTGATAAACATCCCGTCTTTATTCATGCCTGTATGTTGCTTGGAGTTTGTTATAAAACATCTCTCATGCTTCTTATGCATGTGATACTTTACTTCATTTTGCCATGCAAAGGAAGCACAGAGTGAATGGCTTGAATGATGCATGAGACAAATCTTGCTTATAATTTGGCTTTTGTATGTACCATACGATTGTAGATACCAAGCTCACTCACTGTGGTGTAATTTTAATATACTAATTCAGGTGAAAAGATGGATGGTCAAAAACGCCAGGGTCCAATTGAAGCCTGAATTTTGGCTTCAAATTTGCATTTGTCTCTATTCACTTCTCAGCGTCTAAAAGAGATGCCAAATTGTAAGATGTTGGTTCCTTTTTATTTATACCTCTGCAGTATGGGAGGATGTACTTGGTCTGCTGTTTTGCTACGAAGCCATTGTAAATGCCAGCAGCTCTTTGATATGCTGCAGTTGGGAGGCATTAAGAAATCAAATTTGCCACTCTTCAATTTTCCTTTTGCAGCAAGGTAGTTAGGAGTCGGGTTGGGCTGTATCAATTTTTTCATACCGTTAAAACAGTCCCCTAAAATGCACCAGGGTATACAGTATTACTGGCTTTAAAATGGATACATAAAAAAAGATTTTAACAAAAATACATTGGAGGGGAAAGCCTTTGCCACACTGCCATGCAGATTTGCAGATGTGGTCATTGCAATCTTATGTTGTTGACAGTTGTTTCATACTAAGCTACATGGATATTCTATCGAAGTTTGTTATGAAAGTCTGGAAGAGACAAGATTTTCCTTCCAGGCAACTAGTCAGTTGGATCATAGCTTTAAATGGCAATTTGTCCACTGCGTGGAATGACATCATCTCTTTGGCTATACATGTGTGCTGCCACTGCACCAGTATTCCATCACTGTATCGTTTGTAGGCTCTTCAGTTGTTTTTGTGAAAGCACCTGTTATATAGTTGGTTGTGAAGGTCCAACCCGAATTTACACAGAAAGTGAAACATTTGTAATTCTCTGACCAAATAGGCAGGTGCACCCTATCATAAATTGTGAATGGACAAATAATTGGCTTATAGTTTAGTAGATAGATGTGGCACAGAAGTTTAGTTTATGTTGAAATGTGTACCATTGTCATTTACTCCAAGTTACCAAGTTACATTTAAACTACCTAACCCTAGTTAGGAGTGTGGTACAAACCCCAATTCCAATTCCAATTTGATGCCTGCAACACGTTCCAAAGAAGCTGGGACAGGGGCAACAAAAGACTGGAAAAATTGAGGAATGCTCAAAAAACACCTGTTTGGAACATTCCACAGGTGAACAGGTAAATTGGAAACGGGTGGGTGTCATGATTGGGTATAAAGGGAGCATCCCCGAAAGGCTGTTGTTCACAAACAAGGATGGAGCAAGGTTCACCACTTTGTGAACAACTGCGTGAGCAAATAGTCCCAACAGTTTAAGAACAACGTTTCTCAACGTACAATTGCAAGGAATTTGGGGATTTCATCATCTACAGTCCATAATAGCATCAAAAGATTCAGAGAATCCAGAGAAATCTCTGCACGTAAGCGGCAGGCCGAAAACCAACATTAAATGCCCGTGACCTTCGATCCCTCAGGCGGCACTGCATTAAAAACCGACATCATTCTGGAAAGGATATTACCACGTGGGCTCAGGAACACTCCGGAAAACTAGCGTCAGTTAACACATTTCATCGCTACATCTACAAGTACAAGTTAAAACTCTACCATGCAAAGCGAAAGCCATATATCAACAACACCCAGAAACGCCGCCAGCTTCTCTGGGCCCGAGCTCATCTGAGATGGACTGACGCAAAGTGGAAAAGTGTGCTGTGGTCTGACGAGTCCACATTTCAAATTGTTTTTGGAAATCATGGACATCGTGTCCTCCGGGCTAAAGAGAAAGAGGACCATCCAGATTGTTATCAGTGCAAAGTTCAAAAGCCGATGGTATGGGGGTGTGTTAGTGCCCATGGCATGGGTAACTTGCACATCTGTGAAGGCACCATTAATGCTGAAAGGTACATGCAGGTTGTGGAGCAACATATGCTGCCATCCAAGCGATGTCTTTTTCAGGGACGTCCCTGCTTATTTTAGCAAGACAATGCCAAGCCACATTCTGCACGTGTTACAACAGCGTGGCTTCACAGTAAAAGTGTGCAGGTACTAGACTGGCCTGCCTGCAGTCCAGACATGTCTCCCATTGAAAATGTGTGGCGCATTATGAAGCACAAAATACGACAACGGAGACCCCGGACTGTTGAGCGACTTCAGTCGTACATCAAGCAAGAATGGGAAAGAATTCCACCTACAAAGCTTCAACAATTAGTGTCCTCAGTTCCCAAACGCTTATTGAGTGTTGTTAAAAGGAAAGGTGATGTAACACAGTGGTAAACATGCCCCTGCCCCAGCTTCTTTGGAACGTGTTGCAGGCATCAAATTCAAAATGAGTGAATATTTGCAACAAAAAAAAACAAAGTTTATCAGTTTGAACATTAAATATCTTGTCTTTGTAGTGTATTCAATTGAATATCGGTCGAAAAGGATTTGCAAATCATTGTATTCTCTTTTTGTTTACGTTTTACACAACGTCCCAACTTCATTGGAATCGGGGTTTGTACATTTTGTTAGTCAACTGAACCGACACAAAAAACTTTGGAACTGTTTAAAAGCAATCAGATGAAGTATTGTTTTTGTCGCTTTGTAGTTGGGTTGTTTGTTCAATAACTTCTCGAACCCCATTCCTGCTCCCACCTCCTCGCTCCCTGATCTTATGGATTACTACAACGATAGTTTAGTTTATCTTATGCACTCAATAGTTCAGCCCCTCTGAAAACACGAATTGTCTCATTTGCCTGTACTGCTCCCTGGTACACACCTGAACTACGTCAGCTCAAGGCTATAGGTCGGCGCCTTGAGAGGCTTTGCATCAAGACTGGACTTGCTGTTCATAAACAAATGTATTCTGATCATGTGCTCCATTACAAAAATGCTCTTTCAACAGCTAAAATGTCCTGTTATGCAAATATCAGTACATGTGAAGGGGATGCTGGAACTCTCTTCTACACAGTGAAAAGGTTACTCAACCCACCTGAAACCAGTATGAACAGTAACCTTTCTAATGAACAATGCTCTGCTTTTTTGAAGTTTTCAACTCCAAAATTATTACAATTCGTGAGCAGCTGGCCTCTGCTAACATCATGCAGACTGACTTACCATCAGCAAGCGCCTAGAAACTGTCCCCATCCACTGTCCTATCTGGCTTCAGTCTTCAAACTAAAAATCCCATCTTTGAATTTATTACCAAGTCCAGCACCTCCACTTGGCCCCTTGATCTAATTCCCACAACCCCAGTTAAAACATGCCTGCCCCTGATCATCTCCACCATCAGCTCCTCTCTGTCCACTGGTACAGTTCCCCCTTCACTGAAGGTTGCCATAATCAGACCAACTCTGGAAAAAAAACTGGTTTAGATTCTATTGACCAAAACAACTATCGGCTTATTTCTAATTTACCATTCATCTCCAAAATCCTTGAGAGGGTAGTTTCATCTCAACTCCAGATCTTCCTTGACAACAATAATCTCTTTGAATAATTCCAATTTGGCTTTCGCCCCAAACAGCACAGAAAAAGCCCTGGTTAAGATCACAGGCAACCTTCGTGCAGCTGACACTGGTCTACTCTCTATCCTCATCCTCCCTGACCTCACTGCAGCCTTTGATACTATATCCCATCAGCTCCTCATGGATCGTCTGGCCAGCATTGGAGTGGGAAGCACTGTGTGTCAGTGGTTTGCTTCCTACCTTACAGACAGGACACATTTTGTACAGATTCAGAATTACTGGTCAGAAAGTTTCATAGTTCATTATGGAGTCCCACAGGGATCAGTGTTGGGGCCACTCCTGTTTATTATTTACCTCCTCCCTCTTGACATCTTCCGGCACTATGGTATCCATTTCCACGGTTACACTGATGATACACAGCTTTATGTGTCCACTAAGCCTACTTCCACTCTCCCCACCAGTACCCTCACTGCTTTGTCTCCATGATTTACAGATATGGATGACAAACAATTGTCTGAAATTCAACAGTAAAACTGAGCTACTCCTCATTGGCACTACACTCTTGAAAACTAATATTTGCTCACTCCCCATTGCTGGACCTGCCATACCAGTCTCCACACAGGCTAAGAGCCTTGGTGTTATCCTTGATAGTACCCTTTACTTTTCTAGTCATATAAGCAATGTTTCCCGAATTGCCTTTTTCCATCTGCGAAACATTTCCAGACTGTGCCCTGCTTTAACACAACACTCCACTGAAGTCTTAGTCAATGCTTTGGTCACATCACACATTGACTACTGCGATGTGATCCTAGCAGACATCCCCAACAAACTTATTCACCGACTTCAACTCATCCAGAATTCTGCAGCATGGATTATAACATGTTCATAGTCCACTGAACATGTTTCTCCCCTACTGATTCAATTACATTGTCTTTCTGTGTCACAGTGAATTAACTTTAAGATTTTATTATTAACATTCAAAGCTCTTCATAATCTATCCCGTTTACACTACCGTTCAAAAGTTTGGGATCACCCAAACAATTTTGTGTTTTCCATGAAAAGTCACACTTATTCACCACCATATGTTGTGAAATGAATAGAAAATAGAGTCAAGACATTGACAAGGTTAGAAATAATGATTTGTATTTGAAATAAGATTTTTTTTACATCAAACTTTGCTTTCGTCAAAGAATCCTCCATTTGCAGCAATTACAGCATTGCAGACCTTTGGCATTCTAGCTGTTAATTTGTTGAGGTAATCTGGAGAAATTGCACTCCACTCTTCCAGAAGCAGCTCCCACAAGTTGGATTGGTTGGATGGGCACTTCTTGCGTACCATACGGTCAAGCTGCTCCCACAACAGCTCAATGGGGTTCAGATCTGGTGACTGCGCTGGCCACTCCATTACCGATAGAATACCAGCTGCCTGCTTCTGCTCTAAATAGTTCTTGCACAATTTGGAGGTGTGTTTAGGGTCATTGTCCTGTTGTAGGATGAAATTGGCTCCAATCAAGCGCTGTCCACTGGGTATGGCATGGCGTTGCAAAATGGAGTGATAGCCTTCCTTATTCAGAATCCCTTTTACCCTGTACAAATCTCCCACCTTACCAGCACCAAAGCAACCCCAGACCATCACATTACCTCCACCATGCTTAACAGATGGCGTCAGGCATTCTTCCAGCATCTTTTCATTTGTTCTGCGTCTCACAAACGTTCTTCTTTGTGATCCAAACACCTCAAACTTGGATTCATCCGTCCACAACACTTTTTTCCAGTCTTCCTCTGTCCAATGTCTGTGTTCTTTTGCCCATCTTAATCTTTTTCTTTTATTGGTCAGTCTCAGATATGGCTTTTTCTTTGCCACTCTGCCCTGAAGCCCAGAATCCCGCAGCCGCCTCTTCACTGTAGATGTTGACACTGGTGTTTTGCGGGTACTATTTAATGAAGATGCCAGTTGGGGACCTGTGAGGCGTCTGTTTCTCAAACTAGAGACTCTAATGTACTTATCTTCTTGCTCAGTTGTGCAACGCGGCCTCCCACTTCTTTTTCTACTCTGGTTAGAGCCTGTTTGTGCTGTCCTCTGAAGGGAGTAGTACACACCGGTGTAGGAAATCTTCAATTTCTTAGCAATTTCTCGCATGGAATAGCCTTCATTTCTAAGAACAAGAATAGACTGTCGAGTTTCAGATGAAAGTTCTCTTTTTCTGGCCATTTTGAGCGTTTAATTGACCCCACAAATGTGATGCTCCAGAAACTCAATCTGCTCAAAGGAAGGTCAGTTTTGTAGCTTCTGTAACGAGCTAAACTGTTTTCAGATGTGTGAACATGATTGCACAAGGGTTTTCTAATCATCAATTAGCCTTCTGAGCCAATGAGCAAACACATTGTACCATTACAACACTGGAGTGATAGTTGCTTGAAATGGGCCTCTATACACCTATGTAGATATTGCACCAAAAACCAGACATTTGCAGCTAGAATAGTCATTTACCACATTAGCAATGTATAGAGTGTATTTCTTTAAAGTTAAGACTAGTTTAAAGTTATCTTCATTGAAAAGTACAGTGCTTTTCCTTCAAAAATATGGACATTTCAATGTGATCCCAAACTTTTGAACGGTAGTGTATCTCACAGACCTCCTTCAGACTTAACTCCCTCTTGCTCCCTGCAGTCTTTGCCAGCAGGTCTATTGGCACTACCAGCTATCAACCTCAGCACAATGGGTGCCAGGGCTTTCTCCTATGCTACACCCAAATTCTTGAACTCCATTCCCCATCACATCTGCGTACTGGACTTCATTACAGAATTCAAAACTACTCTTATAACCCACCTTTTTAAACTAGCTTACTCACTTCAGCTGCATTAACCACGTCATCTTGATTTAACTCCTTGCTGAGCTATGCTCTGTTGCTTATTGTGTGTTTAATTATTGATTGCACTCATGTTTTTTTTACTGCTTTGTTTATTGTGTTTGATGTTAGGTGACCTTGAGTGTCATGAAAGGCACCATTAAATAAATAAAATGCATTATTATTATAACATGGTGGCCCTGTGATGGCCTGGCGGCCTGTCCAGGGTATCTCCCCGCCTGCCGCCCAATGACTGCTGGAATAGGCTCCAGCATCCCCGCGACCCTGAGAGCAGGATAAGCAGTTCAGATAATGGATGGATATTATAACTTGGCACTATAAATTCGAGCTAACTCTTTTGTCCACATATAATGCTGAAGAACAATGAGATATTTGCAGCAAACTTTCTTTGTTTGTACAGTTTAATAGAGATTGACTTGATAGAATTTAAAAAGATTCCAGTTGATATACAGTTATGCAAGAACCCAAATGACCAGTCTAACTTAAAAATTGGCTTTCCTCCTGTTCCTGCAGAATCTGTGAGGACCAAGGAGAGCAGCCTAACATCTTCAAAGTAGAGGAGCAACACTCCTTGCAGGAGGTGATCACAGAAGAGACCCTGAAGAGCTGTACCTGCTCCTGTTACTCTATTCCATGCTCCTCTGCACCCTGCCCTGCCTCAAAAGCCCGCGCTGGCAGCGCTGAGTCCGACTCTGGCCTCAGCTCCTCTTAAACACCTCAGTACTAACTTAACCTCCCTTTGACTGTCGGTGCTATGCAGGACTGAAGTGGGAATGGGATGGTAAAATTAGTATGTACTGATTCATAAATGAGTCAAAGGATGTGTGTGTGTGTGTGTATATATAGGCCAAGATTTGAGCAAGTGATGTTACTCAAAGAGTCTGTTGTGTCTTTCGTCCCTCCGTGCATTTTCAGGCAGCATTGACTACACTTGAACAAGCCTCCACTCCACTCTTTCCTCAGCAAACATGCTGTAGCAACACGTTTGCAGAGGTTGAGGCAGACCATTATCCACACAATTCTTAATTTTTTTCCCTGGAAATTGAGGAACATTTACCAAACCAACATCATACAATGTATTTACTTTTTTTTTTAATGCATGAGACTGAGAGATAGTATATTTAAAGATAGAGACACTTTCCAAGACCAACCCTATAAAAGTCAGGTAGTGTCTTCACAACACTGTTCTTAAAGGTGGATGCTTATTTTGCTGGATTGTTGCATGTGTTTTTTCTCACAGTGCTAAATTAAAATGAAGGGTGTACATGGGCATAGATGATTACATTCACATATTATAGTAAGGGATATCAAAGTTAACGATATTACAGGTAATGCAATAAAAAATTTTCTTTTCAGCTTTATAGTCAAATGATTTTTTCCCCCTGGTATTTTTATTGTGCTAAAATAGCAGCAAGTAATGCTTATGTATTAGAAAAATAACAAAATCATTCAGGGCAATATCCTTTGATACAGAGATTCTTGGTAAGAAAACTGAAGTACTATGTTATTCGTTGAAGTCAGAAGTGTATTAGGATAACTGCACATGTAACTTTTTATGAAAGCTCACCTCTTGGTGGTGAAACAACAGCACTTGTAAGGTGCCTACATCTGAAATTATACTGTTTGATTGCATCCCAAAGAAACTGTTAAACAGTTTTTTGGCACCTATAAATTTCCATTAATCTTATCATTAGGAAGAGCTTTACATCTACACTACACATAACAATATGATTATGCATAATGCAATGTTAATGCTACATTTGATTTTAGCAGAACAAGTTCATTGTTCTGTATGTTGGCTGTTGGTATTTTATCACAGGAACTGAGAAAGTAAAACCAAATACTTTGAGCATTGCATGCACTATCAGAACAGGTAACATTGAATTAATAGGAATAAATGAGTCCATTATACCAGTATTTTCACTGATGCTTCTGGACAGAAAAATAAAAAGTGCAAATGGGGAAAAAAAACTTGAAATAAAGCTCCCACGTGTGTTGTTTTGAACTTCTTTTTTTTTTTTTTTTTTATGGCCTGGCAGCTTGTCCAGGGTGTCTCCCCACCTGCCGCCGCCCAATGACTGCTGGGATAGGCTCCAGCATTCCCGCAACCCTGAGTAAGGATAAGCAGTTTGGATAATGAATGAATGAATAGGCCCTAATTAGAATGTGGTATGTGACAGTTTGACAGTACTTGGTTGCAAGTTTTGTAAGCAGCTAATCCTTAAGATTTGTTCTTTTGCAAAACTGCTGAAAATGGTGCCCATGCTAAACTCTTAGCATGGACACTTAAATTGGGAGGGACTAACTGACAAACATGTATGTGGTATATATTTGGTCACTGATTTCTGGAAAAAAAAACCCACTAATCTGTGATTTTCGGTGAGGCATGTTTAAACAACAGTGTTTTACTGACCTGTAATGCAAAATAGATTTCTCTCAAATATTAGCCTTTATTTCCATCGACTGAGCAAAGTGCAGACCATGGTTCAAGTAAACAATGAGGCTTACAAAGGGTGTTTTTTTAACTGTATTTAAGTATACAAGAATATCGATGTGCACCCGTGGAAAGGGCTGCAGCTATATTCACTTGAAAACAGCTGATTCACTGTCACCTGTTTACAGAGAGACAGATTTGAGTTGTAGTAGCAGTTGTTATCGTAACATTGCAGAGTGAACGTTTACTGTCGTTTTTAAGGTAACTAATTGCAGACCCTTCATGAAATTATGGGACTACTCATCAATCCCTTTCTTTTGCAGAATTCCCCAAGCTTTGCAGTTCACAGCAAAGGTTTTTCGTGTCCATAGAGTGAAAATTCGTATGGCATTCGTTATATTGCGGAGCCCTTTGGAGGTCGAGGTCACCGTCATCGCCTGACACCGTTTCTTTCAATGATTTGGCGCCCTCTGCTGCACATAAGTGCAACCTACATACACGATATAATTTTACTGTATGGTACTTTGCTTCATGCCATAGGGGTGCTAAAGTAAAAAAAATAATAATAATAACTTGACGGTTTAAGAAAAAAAATCCTAACTTGGAAACGCACTGTTCCAAAAATCTGCTTTTACGAAACGATAACTTATGTAATATCGGCAGATAAATGCGTTTGGTGTTTGGCTGGGAGTTGTAGTTGAGAACTCGTTAAAGCTAATTCTATTTTTCCCCGGAAACACTTCAGTACCCATGATGCATGGGTTACGCGCCGAAGCCAATAACAGGTGCACGCCTACGCTAAATAAAACCGTCGTCCGTAATCCGTGCCATCTAGAGCCGACTCCTATGCGGGTATTTTCTTAAACTTTTCGCAAGAATACATCGATTATTACAGCAAGAATGGACAACACCGGGAAAGAAAAGGAAGCGATCCAGTTGATGGCTGATGCCGACAAAAAAGTCAAGTCCTCTGGATCTTTCTTAGGAGGGATGTTTGGAGGGTAAGAGCACTGCACCAAAGAACAAACCGCTACGCTGACAGCTAGCTGGCGTCAACGGCTCAGGAAATCTAGCAAACTTGGCTGCCTACCTATATTTCACGGACTACGCGTTCACTTATTTCTCCCACTACCAGCTAATTAAAGAAAAACGTTAAATATCTAGTTAACGGTATCTTAAAAGGACAAACCACGTAAGGTTAATTCTAACAAACTACGCAAAATGTTCCCTTCATGCAAAAAGATAATGTAAATAAGCCAGAACTGCAGCTCACGGTTACCTCTGGACTCAAGCCATGTATGTATTCAACGTTAGGGTGTGTGTGTGTGTGTGTGTGTATATATGTATGCATATATATGTATGCATATATATATATATAACGTTTTTATTAAACCATCAATGGTGTTGGTAAAAAAGAATATGAATGAATGAATGAATTTTTTTAAATTTTGCACCACTGAGAAGTTGCTGTGCAATGACAAATAAATGCATTCATTCATCCATTCATTCATCCATTCATATATATTTTTTGTTTTCAGTTAAAAGGTGGTTGTTGATCATTGGCCTCTTGAACCCAGGTTTTTGTCTACCTTGATTTTTTTTCTAAGCAGTACCTGAGCACATTTCTGCAGTAACACACCCTGTGTCTGCATGGATTTGCTGTAATGAGAATAGATGCCTTGCATTTGACTACAAGTAACCTGAGTTTTTCCATTTGTGAATACTCAAACACTGCCACTTTCAGACATTTTTACTCTTAAGCACTAAGGAATCTATTCATTTCATACCAAAAACTCATCTGTATTGTAGTTATGGATTAGTGAATGACAAATTGAGTTGTGTTTCACCAGTATAACCATTAAAAAGAAAAACGTCAGTCATTAAAGAAGTATCTGGAAAACCCGGATGACACCAGATGTTTTGGGTTGGTGCTCAAATGGAGACCAGTGATTTTTATGGCAAAGGCTGTAATGATAGCAAATCAAGTTCCACATCCTCTAGTGGAATTTACAGGTAAATGCAGGTAATACATACTTTTGATTTTGGACATTAATGCTGAGTCAGACATGCATGTCTTGGGTTTATTTATAAGACGTAACACAGAAAATAGAAGAGCCTGTTTGCTTGTGTGAGTCAGTTTTTCTGCAAGCTTTAGTCCTACATGACCCCAGATGTTGCCTTTAGCTTTTGTGCAGTGAGGGGCTTTGATGTCACTCTCTGTCATGATTAGATAGCCAGAGCATCATTACAGCCTCTAGGAGATTCCCAGGGTCCAATCCATGTCATAGAAGGAGAGAGAGCCACATAAAGTGCAGGATTTATATAAGCTTGTCATCCAGTCTAAGCCATGCAACTCAGATATGCAACATACATATGAGTTAACAAAAGCAACAAGATATGCCTTTCTTTTTTCTTTTTTTTTCTTTTCTTTTTTTTTTAATAGTTGGCCACCCTAAACCTCTGCAGCAGTAAGAAAATTTGTGCAGTTTAATTAATGAGAAATGTGACATTGAACAGGCTTTTTTGTAAACCGGTCTGACTTGGTGTATGAGTTGATTTAATTATTTATTCATGATTTATTTTCTTTCTCATCTCTTTTAGTGGACCACACAAAGTGGAGGAGGCGTGCGAGATGTACTGCAGAGCAGCCAACATGTTCAAGATGGCAAAGAACTGGAATGGTGCAATAGTCAATTTTCTTTAATCCCTGGATAGCCTGCCAGTAATTTACAATCGAATTGAAATTGTTGCATTGCGTGGAATCTGTTTAACCTTGTGGAGATTTTTTGGCATTATTCTTTGAACTCTGTAACTGCAAAGCACAGAACTTCTGGAGGTGTCTCAAGGGAAAGGATTGCACAGTGTGCATTATGTTGATTGCAAGCTGAAATGCAAGGTATTTGTTTCTGCCCTCGATTTCATTCTCTTCTTTCCTCACAGGTGCTGGAAATGCATTCTGCAAAGCCGCTCGTCTCCACCTGCAGCTCCAAAACAAACATGACTGTGCCACCAGTTTCATTGATGCAGGAAATGCTTTCAAAAAGTCAGACCCAAATGGTGAGGCTAGCTGTCACATCATCACTTACTTGTTCTCTTTAACTCTAAACCTTTTCAGGCCTTTTACTACTTCCATTTTTCATATCCATTTAGGTCCTCGGCATTATCAAAGGGCTTTGAAATATCAAATATAATAGTTTACTGATCTGCTTATCACAGTAGCAGTATTCATCCTTCAAAAAGAATGCATTACCTGTGCATTATCTAAAAGCTTTTTGAATTATTGGGTTCTGTGAAACTATGGATGACCGTCTTAAAAGTTGGGCAGTCAGAGGATTCCCACAGCCAGCAGCATGGATAAATGGGTAGAGGGACAAGTCCTCTGTCAGGAAAGTAGTTCAGTCATTAGAGATGAGCCATTGTGATCAAGTATTTTCCTAGAGTACTAACCCCCCCCCCCTTCATCTCAGGGCTTACTGGGCCGAGATCGCACAGTTAATAGTTCAGCAGTTAGAAATCATGACAGTTTCCCAATGCTGGAGTCTCCAACCACCACTCTGCACCTGATTATGTCGGAGGAATCTCATCTGTTTAATCCCTCTTTCTTTTTCTTTTTTTTGATCTGCCAGTGTTAGTAGAAACAAGTGATTAATTCTAATGTGATGTAAATATATTGCCTTTGAATGAAATGTTCAGGGGATTGTTGGTGCTCTTTGTCCTCTCTGCTTCTTCGTTGACACATAGCAGTGCTGCATAATTGTAAATAGTCGGATATTGGGATTTTATGTTTTTGTTAATATTGATGTGTTTTGAATTATATTTTCAATGCATCTGAAAGTCCCATGTCTGACCGATCACGACCTTTGAGTGTGCAACATTTACCCATGTGACCAAAGCAAAAGAAGTCTGCGGTAACAGGCGAAATAGAGAAAAGCTAAACATTGTGTTTTTTGGAAATGGTGGCAATGAGTAAAGTGAAAAAGAATGGATAAGATAATGTAAGGATAAGTTGCAAATGTTCAACAAAGTAGTTTTATTTGCTGAAACCACAGCAATTTTAATCAACAGTCATGAACAAAATATTTACCACAAATAATTGGAATGATCATTTTTGCCATAATCGTAAGCAGAGGTTTAACTACTAGGTCAACAGATGCTGGATGGTTGGACTGGGATCATCCGGCTCTGTCTGCCATGCTGTTTACCTCTGGCATTGATTTTACATTGTCGCCGTCGAAAGCAAAAGCTTTATCTCATATTGCCCATTTGAAGCCAACAAGCTAGGAAAAAAAGAGGTGTTTGTCACCACAATTTAACCACAAACCACAGGACTCCACCGTGTAGCGCTTTGCTGACTCCAAATATAAACTGTCCTATCCAAATAATCTGGATAAAGGCCTCTGATAACTCCCTTTTTAAGCCTGTTTTACTAACATTTACACTAATAAAGTATGCTGTGCCATTGCAGGGTCTGTCTATTTTTAACAGAGCTAACAAATGTTGTCTAACTGTTCCCTCCTCTTCCCTTTATGCTGCCAATAGAGGCAATCAAGTGTTTAAATGCAGCCATCGACATTTACACAGACATGGTAAGATGCACATGGACAGAAGGACTCCATCCAGATTTTAAACCACAGCAGCTGTTTTAACCTTACTAATAAATGTGCCCATCATTTGATGTGAGACATTTTTACTTTTATCTGAGGAGCTAACTTGCCCTTTTGACAACAGATGTTGCCAGATAGTTAATTGGGAGAACATGATTTCTGTTGTGACGCTATTGGAGAGCTGGCAAAACATGTTTTTAACATGTGTGTTTACACTTTGACATTTTGCAAATTGATTATTTTTGACATCAGGTTCTATAGAGCCCGTCTCTGGATCAGGTTAAATTCACAATGAATCCAAGATGCCACATTTTATAGCATGCAAAATGACGATTGTTTGTCTTGAAAGGGTCCCATTTATTTCATTTTGTGTTCATTTTGTATTCATTTTGCAGCAAAAGTCCTAGAGCTCATCCTAACTAGCATTTTTAAAGGAGTTTAAAAGTCCCATGTTACTTGATTAAACTTTCAGCCTTCTCTCGTGTCTTAGTTTTGATCCCTACCAGTTATTCATAAAGGCTGAACTTTGAGCCATGTTACAATTGAGTGTTAGTACCTTGATCAAATCCCTCTTGTAAGGTCTTACATTAAAGTGGGGTTTAATGTGCAGTGCTAATCCTACCTTTTGAAGCCACAAGGTGCCCCTCCCTGATCTGTGTGCTGTGGAAAAGAATATCGTTTTGGACTGTGACTGACCTTTTACATCCATTTAGTAATGATTTCTCCGACTCCAGGGACGGTTCACCATTGCTGCCAAACACCACATCAGCATCGCAGAGGTCTACGAGTCTGAACTGGTGGATATCGAAAAGGTGTGTTTGTGAGAGTTGAGTAAGATTTGTAATATTAAACAGTTCTTAATGGAATGGCAATCTATAGAGGATCGATGTAAATGTTACTGACTTTTGGCCACCTTTTTTTTTTTTAATATCTATATTACCCTATTTCTGCTTTTAGACTTTTCCTTGAAGCATTCTGCTTTTAAATGGGTGCTGTTTGAAATCTCGCTACAGCAACTATTCTAATAGTACTGCTGATGATGATAACAATGCATGAATGTTTTTAAATCGCCACTTCTTTTTTTTTCAAATAGGCTATTGCACATTATGAGCAAGCAGCAGACTACTACAAGGGAGAAGAATCAAACAGGTACTTTCTCAGGACCACACAACATCATAAACAACTCTGTTATTATGAATGACAGGTAAATGGAATTTAAAAAATCTAAATGTTACTAGTCTCAAACACGGTTCCCAAGTATTCTCATTCCTATTTGGGGTACAGGAATACCAATACTGGAATATGGAGGTGATGTTGAGCAGTTTCCCATACTAAAATTGAAATTACTCAAAATTCCACTATTTTTCACATGCACGAACGAGGATGATATGGAGACAAATGAATTCCTTTTTAATCCATTCACCTCAAACTTGAGGTCTATCTTTCGGCAATAAAGTGATATACTTGATTTGTAACTCATGATTGATACTCAGGATTGGGATTTGCAGTCAAATAGCGGTGTCGGTGCAGGCCAAGTATTCATCACCTATTGCCTGTGGTATTTATTGCTTATAGTTATATATCCATGTTTGTACAGTTTATGCATATGCACACTGGAGTGTTGTTTAATTCCCCTCTGTGCTTTTCATTTAGCTCTGCCAACAAGTGTCTGTTGAAGGTCGGCGCCTATAGCGCTCAGTTGGAGCAGTACCAAAAGGCCATTGAAATCTATGAGCAGGTGTGTTTGGTAGCTTATTTACTTTGTGGGTGTGTGGCCTGCTTAGGTTTCTGTTTGTTTTTTGTTTTTTTTGAGTGGTGCTGCAGGAACTGACATCTTCACACATGTATGTTTTGGCTGTGTACAGGTCGGTGCCAACACCATGGACAACCCGTTGCTGAAATATAGCGCCAAAGAGTACTTCTTCAAAGCAGCACTGTGCCATTTCATTGTCGACGAGCTTAATGCTAAGGCAAGTTTGTGCCGGTGTGCCACAGTCCTAGGAAATCGAGATGAAGAGCCACACAGAAGGATTTTAACATTCTGTCTCTCCGCAGATTGCCGTTGAGAAGTACGAGGAAATGTTCCCAGCCTTCTCAGACTCAAGAGAGTGCAAACTGTTGAAGGTAGTTTTATAAGATGGTTATAAGTTGGCAGAATTTGACAGAAGTCTTTACTTTTCCCTCTCAATCGACTGTTTCCTCGTCTGACCTACATTTCTTGCTTCACAGAAACTTCTGGAGGCTCACGAGGAGCAGAACAGTGAAGCATTCACAGATGCAGTAAGTCTGATATGCCCCAAGGAACATTTCTAGTCCCAAACCAGGTCTTGTTTTGGATCAAACATAACATACTCAGTCACCACTGATCCAATGACAGTTCCTCCTCTGTCTCTAATCACTGTTTATACATTCCTACTGGTGAGCACAGGAATCCCACTGCTCACCCTTTTCTGTTCTCTGCTGCACTCACATCAAGGGAATTACAGATAAATCCTAATTTATAGAACCTGCTTTTGACTGAATTAACTGTTATGAATCTCTTAAAGCCTACTGTACTTTCTCAATAATTGATTGACTGAGTCAGAGATGCTTCTCCAAGTTCACCCCAAGTTGGAGGCAGCGGAATTTCGATGTACATGTATGTATTTATGTAGTACATAAAATGATTTTCTGTTGAGAGTGAAAGTCATGCCAATGCATCAAAATGAATACACAAGATTCATAATTAAGAATACTCAAAATGCGTAGCAATACTGGTAAAAAATGTTTTGCCAAAAAAACTGGTTTCCAATTACCAAGCATTTCCAGTAGGTAAGGCCAGAATAAATTGAGCAGATTTTATAATCCTAATCTCAAGATTTTATTTTTATGCCTTCTGTCTGTAGGTGAAGGAGTTTGATTCAATCTCGCGTCTGGACCAGTGGCACACCACCCTTCTGCTGCGCATCAAAAAGACCATCCAGGGCGATGAGGGTGACTTAAAGTGAGCGAGGAATTGGGGGTGAGGATGGGGGCACCCAGGACAGTAATGCAATGCCGCATGAAAGGGTCAATTTATTATGGCATGCTACTCACACAACCTTTTCACTATATGTATCATTTTTTTTGTGTACTAGTCAGCCCAGGTTTCTGTCATACAGTAAGTTTAAATTCTGACGAAGTCCATAGCGCATCTTGAAGAGTATATTCTGTTGATGTCTGAATGCTGTGCTACTCGCCACCTGTTAGGGTTCCTCTGGCGCCCTCTTTTATCGAAGGTCTCTAAACCTAGCTAGGATGCAAAACCCTCTGGCCCTCGCCTCGCCTCTGGAGGACAGCTGCATTTCCCCTCCACGCTGACTTCTGACCCGGGGGATTTCTAACTGGTGAAACTGTATTGAAACTGAGGATTATCTGACGTTAGTATTGAGAGTGAGCACTGCATGATTTGTACAGCTTTTTGTTAATTCAAAGTAGTTTTCATATATTTAAGGTAATTTTATTTAGTTTTAAGTTTGAGTACATCCAAGTTCCGTGTGTACAGGTTTCAACTGAAGAATGTATTATCGGCTAAATGTGTTTTGTGAGGGTTTCGGAGCAGAAAAATTTAGTCTCTATCAACAGCTTTTGGAAGTCATTTCAGTTAATCCAGCCATAATGAGAGTGAAGTTGTTTCCAGGGAGACTTACAAAATGGGCAATCAAAAACATTTGACTGTTGGAGAAACTCAGTCCTTTTTTTTTACATTGTATTCAATAATGAATTTGTTCTTTTAATACTTGTGTGGCTTTAAGATGCAATATTATTTATAATGTTTAAATCTACAAGCTGCGGTTCAGGTTTTCTGTGGAAAAATGTATTTTTGATCGAAGAGAAATGGAAAAGGCAACCCCAACACCTTTTTTTTCCAGGGCAGTTTCACTTGGAGACTTTAGAAAATGTGCATCACTCCCTCATCTTGTGCCGTGTCGTGTTGTGACCATATCATTGAAGGTTTACCAGTGTAGTGCACCTTCCACATAGCCAGCTGCTAAGCATGTCATTGTGTATAGTTTAGCATTGTGCTACATTCACCAGTGTGGGCTGTACCAAAGTTTTTATTAAAGGGTCAACCACCCAATATATCAAGCCTCTTCCAGAAGGGATACCAGTGGAATAAAGATTGATCTCCCAACCTGTCAATTCTACGTAATGAAGCTTTTCTTAAACTTATTACTTATATCGTACATTAACTTTAATTTCTATGACTTGCATACCTAGTTTTAGCCTATATATAGTTTACAGTGAAATATTAACATTAAGACATATTCAAGACAGACTTGACAGTGTAAGACAAATTCTTGAACTTAGATGACGAGACTAGTAAGCACAAAGCCTGGCACTCAAGTCAGTTTAAAATTGATTTTTTTCAACATGTCACATTCAGGCCTTGTTGAAAAATCTTGTGCAATCAGAATTGCACCAGGTACAAGGAGTGAAATGGATTAAAACCTTCCAACACCCTGATTAAAAAACCTAAATTCAAATGCCATTTTCTACACACAGTGTTCAGCTGTCATCCCGTCCATCAGCTGAGAGGGTAGCTGTTTGCTCTGTAATGCAACCTTTTCCGGATACAACCACAGTTTGAATATCAGGCTCCATCATGTCAGTCCCAGGAGCAGCATCAGTTCCTGAAACTGGAGCCAAAATAGTCTGTGAAACGGCTGCCTCCAGGACAGATGCAGTTGATACAGTGGGGGTTTTCGAAACTGAAGTCGACGTGGCTTCTGAGACGGCGACAGAGACGGGCACAGTGAGAGAGGAGGAGGAGGATGCAGACGTGGAATGCACTGAAATCGGGTGACCCATGGAGACAGGGAGAGAGAAGGGAACAGAGATTGCTGAGCCATCAATGGAAATAACGCTGGCTCCAGCACTGTCAGTGGTGACGATCGGCTGGATCTGGGTGCCCGTTGGCACCTCAGTGTGGATGACGGTGATTCCACCAAGGGCACTGTGACTGAGCAGGGCAATGGTGCCATGGCTGGCCCAGTCGGCTGAGAGTGCTACTGGCTCAGCTGGCACCGCTATAGTCTTAGCCTGGGCCTTGCTGCCTCTGTTGCAAATGCTACCATCACCTTCACCTTTGTCCTGTCTCTCAACAGCACCTGATTTTTCTGCTTTCCCCTTGGGAGAAAGTTTGGGCTTTTTCTCCTCCACATTATCCTTCAGCACCACCAGGTAGTTCTTCCAAGGGGCATCCGTGTCATGAGTCTGAGGGTTACAAATTTCAATATAGTTTAAACACAGGAGGTTCTGACAGAACAGATCTTAATTTTAATTCTATTCCAAAATTCCAATAGACCTTGTCTATCCAAATGTCATCATGAATAAAAATATTTAAACAATTTTTGAATAAATTCAAATGACTTGTATTACTAAGCAAATTTAGATTAGCACTTGTGTTATATGTATACAAGTACTTTATATGCCTTCAGTCCAGCAGCCCCCTACAAAAATAGCATCATTCCTGAAGGTCCATTATACATCAGTAAAAGGAGCCATGTATGGACGCTATTTTGAAAACAGTACCTATACATTAGGGCTGAACAATTTGGGGAAATAACCTAACTGCGATTTAGCTTGAGTTTTTTTTCCCTTTAAGTTCATTATCTTCTGTTATCCACTAAACACAAGCAATAAATCATTCTACGGTATGAACAGTCAACTTATAAACTGCTCTTTCCTGTAGGCCAGGCCTACATGTTATGATGAAATGAAATAAAATGATGCATAGATTGATATAACATCTTTAACTATTGAACTGTAAAAAGAAAAAACCTTCAATCACAGTAGAATATTGACTGACTGATTTAATTTCAAGCCTTGTAAACATGTAATATAATTATCATGACTTAACTGTTTAATAAAATCTGCAAAAGGAACAACAAAGCACTGCAGAACAACAGGTCTGGTATGACCATAAATATGAAAATACGAATCTTACCAATCTCCAGTCAGTAACGGTAACAAATCACACAATATAAAAAAGAACAAATCTGTGGCACTCAAAATATTTTGATAACGCCGTCATTGTAATAAGCATGTAATATGTAAACATGTACGTTGCATTTTAATAAAATCTAAAAAGAAAAAAACTGTGAACATTACTTATATGCAGCCAGTAACAGTAACAAACCACACAGACTACAGTGCACAAGGAGTATGGCACTGCCAGCCACTAGCTCGTCCTACTGTATGGTTCTCAGTAGCCCACAGGTTTTCTGCCAGAAAAACCAGCATATCAACTTTTGCTGGTTTCAAGGACGAACGACTATACGTTACTATGTTCCCTCCGGTGCTAAACTGACATTCTGAGGGGGAACTTGTGGGCCAACTTGCTCAGTCGTGGAAAGTTGATCTTGTGTAGCTTCCACCAGGCTAGGGGATCTTCTTCTCCATCGATGGCAGAGGTCATCAGGTAACTATTCAACTTGGCCTCCACGGCATCTTCAATGTGCACAGACAAAGCAGGAGATGCTGCACTGGTTCTGAAAAAGCTGCCAAAAGACATCTTTGCCTTTTCCACAGAGGGCTTTGCACTTTGAGGCTTCAAAACGGTTTCAGTACGGGACCTCTTCTCCTGCCAGATTAAAAAATAATAGCCTTTAGTTTTGCAATGAGGGATATACATATATAATCCAGTGAGTCAAGTAAATTCTTTATGAGGCAGTACCAGCCTGTTTCATGCCATAAGCAATCATCAGCTGTCAATAAAGCTACTATGAAAGAACATACACTATATATATATGTGTGTATGTGTGAGGATACCATTGTCATTACCATATTCAAGAACATTATTAGTTTTACTATTATTATTAGACTTTATCTTAACTTGGTTTTATACATCTTGCTGACTATTCCATGTCAGTCTTTAGTCGGGTCTTAATGGGAGTTGACGTACTGTGTGAACCTCGGGTCCAGAAATGACATGATGTTGGGACAAGGGGGCATGCATTTCAATCACCTGACAATACCTGGGATATGGCCTTTGTCCATTCCAGCACTCTTGCAATCATCATTTCTTTGGATCCCAATCTTGTTGGTCACTCAGTTATGAGGATGTGCTCAGGAAGATTGAGCTCCCTGTGCCTCAGTGATGGCTGCCTTCTTCCAACTGTAGAAGAAGTGCCCCACCAGCTTCTTGCGTAGCCCTGTTGCTCTTGACACTAATTTTTCATTGCATTTTCTGAAAGAAATTTTAAAAAATTTAAAACTGGTGTACTTCATACAAGTTAAGTTGTGTGTTAATTGGCTATCACTCTCTCTCACTCTCACTCACACACACACACACGCTTGCTGGTAGTCGAGTCCGATGATGACGTCCCTCCTCGTTAACGGTGTGTGATGACTGTAGAGTCCAATTCTTGATCCATAAGTTTTATGCATGTTGGGCATATGAAGTCTGAGTTAGTGGGGGCAGGCATGGTTGTGTGTCTCCTTAGTCTTTTCTGTTGTTTTTTTTTCACATTCCTCTCAATTTCTATACCTTTGTGGCAGATCTTCCGCCAGTTGGAATGGTTGATAGCAGCTTGCTTGAGTCTCAAGAGGTTGATACAACACTTCTTCAAAGATATTTTTAGCTGGTCTTTGTATCGCTTCTTCTGACCACCTGCGGACCGGCAGCCCAGATGAAGCTGTCCATACAAGACTTGACGTGGCAGGCGTTCTTGAGGCATCCTGATTACATGCCCAAGCCAGCGCAGTTGGTGTTCAGTGACCGTGGCTTCTATGCTCTTGCAGTTTGTCCTAGCAAGATCTCCGCACGGGGCAACACAGTCACACCACGTGATCCCCATTATTCGCTGCAGACACCTTATGTGGAACCGCTCCAGCAACCTTAGGTGGCAGCTGTATGTGACCCAGGCTTCACAGCTGTATAGGAGATTTGTGATGCAGATGGCTTTGTAAATGGCAATTTTGGTGTGTAGGTGGAGGTGTTTGTTTTGGAAGACCTTACATTGGAGTTTTCTAAAGGCTACAGAGGCTAGTTTGATTCTATTATGAGTTTCGTGATCAGTGTTGCAGCCCTCAGAAAGGATTCTGCCCAGGTATTTGAAAGATGGAGCAACTGAAAGTGGTTGGTGTTCTATAGTGAAGACAGGCATAGTGGTTGGGGGGCTGGACCTCCATTGGCAAAACACCTCAGTCTTGGTGGTGTTGACTGATAGACCCAGCCTGCTGTAGGCATTCACAGCTGCGGCAAGGGTGGTTTGCAGGTCATCTGGTGTGTGAGTTACAACAGCGCAGTCATCAGCGTACTGCAGCTCAAAGACCTGCACTGCAGACAACTTGGTGGTTTGCCTGGAACCTTCAGATGTTGGAGAGGTTTCCATCTAGCCTAAAGTCTATTGTGATCCTAGTACCGTCTTCCAGATCTTTATGAAAAAAGTTTTGTGACATATAGGAGGTAAACGTTGAAGGGTACCAGTGCCAGCACCGGTGCCTGAGGCTGCGAGGCACCCAGTTACCACGTGTGGCCACGAGGAGGCCTGGCAGGGTTCTTGGCGAAGGAGAGGCTATGTACTGGCAGGGGAAGGCTTATGCACTGGGCTGCTTCCTTGTTCACCACAAGCGCTAGCCAGCAGCAGCAAGCTGTAAGCGAGAGGTTAGAAAAGCAGGCGGTAAGCAAGTATGCATCTTTCCTCTTAACTACTGCACGAGACGCATCACATCACCCTGTGCGAAACACACACACACACACACACACACACACACACACACACACACACACACACACACACATACTGGAAAAAAAAAACTTACCAATTGCAAGATGCAATCGTTGGCTGAAACACTGGAGCCTGGTCCACTTTGTTAAGCTGTGCTGCCTTCATCATATTCAATGCATTTTCTGTCGCTAGGCCGACATGGTTTTCTTCAGCGAGGTCCCAGCTGGCTAACCCTTTTCTCAGGCCAGCTGCAATGTTCTCCCCAGTATGGTCATCCGGGAATTAAGCAGTCTGAAGACAGACTTTGACTTAGACTTTGAGGTCTAATTCTTCATTGATGAAATGCATGGTCAGACTGTTAGGGTTCCACTGTACGTCTTGACCACATGTCTGTAGTAGTAGCGAAAAAAATTCTTGCAGTTTTTAGCTCCACTGTGACTCTCTGCCTACACGTTTTATATAGCTCTAGTGTGGCAACCTGGCTAAAATATATGCAGGGTGGCATGCTGTACCGTTTATGCAGTGTCTTTGCCAAAACCGTAAGCTCAGCCTTAGTCACCGTGTTGAGGGACGTCATAGCTTTCCCTATGAACTCCACTATCGCCTCAGTAATTTCACGATGCCATTTTGAATCTCATTCATATGGAGATATACTCTCGAAAATTTCGGTCAGTGATTCCTGCCGGGTCATATTTTGCCTACTTGACACACTGGTCGTCGGGTTTTTAGACATGCAATTGTCATACATGGCCTTGTGATGCGTTCTAAAATGCTGCAACAGGTTTGTAGTGTTGCCCCGTATGGTAGCAAGGCATGTTCTGCACAATACCTGACTCTGTGCAGCATCTTCTTTCCTAAAACCCGAAATTGGTCCAGACAGGCAAGTTATTTTCTTCATTTACTGCTCTCACTCACATGTCACTTGAGTGTAGTGTGTGTGTACATGAACCCCACATGGCCAGGTGTTTCCGACCCTCTGATTGGTTAGATTGTATAACATAAAAAAACAAACACTGTTTTTAATCACAGCCTTTGTAATTTGAAAATTGTGCTCCATTACATTGCAATATCAGTTTGAATTCGATTAATCGTTCAGCCCTACTATGCATTTCCTATAATCGCATAACTCCCTTGAAGACATTCTTTACTTTTGCTTTAAATATTTTTGTGCTACCAAAGGTATAAGGCATTTCAGACATTGTACATATAATCACAGAAATAACATGGTCTCACTTATTACTGTATTAATGTTGGCCTCACTCACCATAGTGTGCCTGCGGACGGTGGACTTATCTGTGAAGGTGCGGTTACAAAGGCCACACATGTAGGGCTTCTCCCCTGTGTGGATGCGCTGGTGCCTTTGGAGGGCATTGAGCTGAGTGAACTGCTTCTCACAGTCTTTACAGCTATAGGGACGCTCACCTAAAAGACAACAAAGACAGATTACATACACATAGACACACACACACATAAAAGCAAGAAACGGCACATCAGCAAACAGTACAAATACTTCGAGATTTAAGACTGATTTCTTAGTTGGAAACCTGTGGGGTATCTCCTTAAACGGGATCAGCAAGTTGGCCAAATATCTGTGAAATATCTGAATACAATGATTTGAATTTGTGAACCTGATCTTAAAGTGGAGGTTTAAGAATATGGTTTGGGAATGCATATTGATTATCACAATCAGAGAAAAACATTTTAGAAGACAATCTTCTTTTTAATCAAATTATCTGGTTAAACTGCTAACCAGGACTTTGTCTTCATGCAAATAACATATAGGTTGATAACATAAGTTCCATTTCTGCACAAGTAGTTACCTGTGTGAATCTTTAAATGCTGGTGCAGGGAGTTTCTTTGAGCGAAGCCCCGACCACACACATCACACTTGTATGGCTTGGAGCCAGTGTGGATGTTCGAGTGGTGCCTCAAGTACTCCTTAGATGCAAAGCTTTTCCCGCAGGCCTCGCACATAAAGGGTTTCTCGCCTGAGTAGGAGACAAAACCAGATACCACAAAAGAATAATATGATCCCCTTTAGTCTGTTATATGTACATATCACTGTCTTCATTAGCACTCACTAATCAAGTCTCTGTTGATAAGGCCTGATTCAAAGATGCCTTTCACAATAGACTAGTGGTGCCTTAAGAGGTAGATATACAGTGACCCCCAACCTTAATAATAGCTAGTTTGAAGTCAACTGCCAACAGGCTGATAGTTGCTAAAAGTATGGTTTCTTCGGAATGGTTTCTTTGGAATTTTGTTAAGGGTGCTATATAATGTGGGACTTCATTCAGTGAGAGACAATAAATCATTTGAGGAGGAAAAGGTTCAACATGTTTTTCCATAAACACTGATAACCCAGAATGAAAAAAGCAAGTATTCCTATGAGATGCTAATGGACCCAGGCTTGTAACTCACACACTCGCTACTGTTTGGCCTTCAGAAAGAGGAGCTGACCATATGCACAACCCCAGGGGCAAAATGTATAAACCATGCGTACACACGAAAAAATGTACTTGCGCCACTTTCCATGCAGGTCTCCGAATGTATAAAAATGCACGCATGGTGAGAATGTGCGCATCAGTACACATCTTTCACACCATGCGTTTCGTATATGCAAGTCTTTTGAGTGAGATTAGTGTTGATGTTGCGAGTTGGCAAAAAAGGACAATAAAAGTGTGAATTTGTGTGACATTTTATTTCGAGCTTTTTTCTTTCACTACATTGTTACCAACCTTTTTTTAACAAGCCTTAATTTTGTTCTATCTCAAGTAAATGTTTGTCACTATGCATTATAATAATTACAATGATAATGATCTTTATATCAATAAATAAACAAATAGTACATGGTCTTTATATAAATAAATATTCTGTATTAATGGGAAGTAAGAATAACCTACACCTTCAGGTGTGACCCACTAACACGTCATTAAAAAACTATACCTGATAACATATAATCATATAAACGCTGTTGCATAATGGCTGTGCCAAATTATACAATGGCTGCTTTGGCACTGCTGGAAGATATTGCTATTGCACGATTTAGGCAAGAACGAGTCTTCAGAGACCATACCGATTCTCTGGCCCATGCTGATAACTGGCTAATGTGCCGCTTTTGATTTCCAAGAGCTGTTCTTTTGGAATTGTGTGCTGAACTGGGCCCTGTGTTGGAACAGCAATCTCGGAAAAACCATGCCATCCCCGTCCATCTATAGGTATTGGCAACAATTGGGTTTTTGGCAACAGGGATGTTTCGGTGGGAGTTTGTAAGACAGACCACTTTTTTCTAAATCTCCTCCAGGGTCCATGGCTCTCAACTAGCGGCATTCACTGCTTTGGTTACATTCTGCCATTCAACTTGTTTCATTTTGTTGGTAATGCCAGAGCTTAGGCTTCCAAATAATACATGTTTTCTTCTGTCAATTTGATCAACCATTATTTCAAGTTCGCTTCACAGTCAGTAAAATTTTACTTTTTTGTCTTCAATTGCTTTTTAAATTCTTCTGCCATTTCTCCTCAAAACTTAACTAAATGCTGGCCCTTTATATGCAAAGCAGGCAATTAGGGGTGTGTTGGAAGCCATTTATAGTAAATTGTGGGTATGATCAGAAGGCTCGTGCATGAGCGCACAATTCCAGGATGATTGAGGTGTATGACGAAAAAGCATGAGAACAGACGTACGTGGGGTTTTATAAATCTGATGAAAAGACTGCATATGCATGTTTCCTGTTTTTTGTGTGCACAGATTTAAACACCTAAATATATATAGAGTTTTATACATTTGGTCCCAGGGGTGCTATGTGGCACTTTGCATCAGTGACAGTGTGTGTCCTTGTGAAACCAACGCAGGTGACTAGGATAGCACATAGGATACAATAACACTCTTAAAAGCTGGGTATGATAAATTATAGAGAGACTCTCCCATAATGGATGGATATCATTTAAAAACACTGACTTCTCAAATATAGTCCTTAAGACTGCTGCCAGTCTTACCTGTATGGGATCTCTTATGATAAGACAGCATGTGTTTCTGGGTGAACCTGGCATCACACTCGTCACAGGCAAACGGCTTCTCCCCTGTGTGGATCCTAAATATTGGGAGACAGAAAATATTGCATGGATAAGAACTGAGTTTCAGACTTTGAGTACAAGGCTGTAGGAGGTTTTATGTGCAAATATGGATAATATGCTACTTTGAAGAGTATAATAGCAAAGGTTTTACATCCTGTGGTAATAAGTAGTGTAATGAATCATTCATATCCGTTTCTATTAGATTTTGTCAAAATCCATCTTCTCAGTTGATACAGCTGTTCAAAATAATGGCATAATGTAATGAGTGCTGTACTTCTGAAGAATTAGCAGCAATATTACAAACGCTAGTCTTTCCCTCTCTAAGTTGAGAGGGTTTATCAATGTACAGCTTAATGAGTAAACAAAATCATTGGTTGCTGTTAGAAAATGATTATGATCATGAGAATAATTATGAAGGGAAGTTCACACACTGCTCTTATTAAGAGCTACAAGTACTTTAAATGTTACTACTATTGCATAGTCTTTAAATTTTCCATTTTCATCAATCCCTTACTAGCAAAGGAAAAGTCAACTGAGACCTTGATCAACAGAATCTCAACAGTAGGAATGGAGTTTCCCATTTTTATCTAGCACTCAAACCAAAAGTCCCAGTTTTGTATTTCATATTATGAGTCATTATCACTAATAGCCCAATACCTTTGGTGCATCTTGAGAGCAGAGCTCTGGGTAAACTTTGCCGCACATTCGGTGCACTCGAAGGGCTTGGCACCTGTGTGTGTCCTCTCGTGCAGGACCAGGGCAGTTTTAGAGCTCAGCATCTTGCCACAATCTGGACAGACATGCCGCCGACCACCACCTTCATGTACCTGGGCAGCAGCCGCAATGTGAATATAGAAACAGAATGTGATAATGAAAGAGAACATTATAATAGTCAAATATTAAAAAAATTTTAAAATCTAGAGTAAATGCAGAATACGGAAATCTTCTTTACAAATTGAAATTTTCACCACGCATGGTTTCTTGGTAGGTGAACACCCCCCCCCCCCAAAAATCTATATATAAATAAATAAATATAACTTTGTTAAAAGAAATACTCAACGGTAGGGAAGTGCTCAACAAATAACGAGCAAAATAATCCAGTGGATTTTATATATATACACATACACGCACACACACATCACATTTCTGAATTAGTTAAGTAGCATTTCGAATGTCTCTCTGATATACTGTAACATGAAAGAGAGAGAGAGAGAGGGTCATCTTATTACTCTGCACCTGCCGTTGGTGGCGGATAACGTCCTTCTTGCGTTTGAAGGTCTTGATGCAGAATTGGCAGGTGAACAGCCTCTCATCATTGTGGACATGCTTTTCATGGATTTTCAGATTCCCGCGGTTAGCAAAGGTCTGCTGGCAGGTCTCGCAGCGATATGTGACTTTGGCTTTCACTCCGTGGTAGGTGCTGGTGAAATACAGCAGTCACAGGTCACAGGATTTAACAAAAGACCAGTTGCCTCTATATGGGTCAGTGTAGATAACCATATAAATGCATGAAACATAGGTCCTTCCTTGAAAATACTATTTGTAATTTAATTCACTATTCACTGAGCATATGTAAGTCAAGTCAATTTTATTTGCATAGCCCAATATCACAAATTACAAATTTGCCTCAAGGGGCTTTACAGCAACACAACATCCTGTTCTTAGACCCTCGCATCGGATAAGGAACAACTCCCTAAAAAAAAAAAAACCTTTAACAGGGAGAGAAAAAAATAGGAAGAAACCTCAGGGAGAGCAACAGAGGAGGGTTCTCTCTCCCAAGACAGACAAAGACTCAGAGATAAAGATGGGATTTAGGTGTTACAAAATGTACTTTTGTATAGCCTGTCTGAAAATACAAGTGTGTTTTCACCCAGTGTTTAGGAATGTAAACACACCTTAAATTATGAAAATACTATGACCACAAAGTTCAGAATGACAAAAGTCTAAAATTCAATAGATGACTGTGTAAAAAAAGCAAGTCAGGAAGTGATCATGTTTTAACATGGTGCCATAATGCAGTCATGGGCATAAAATGGGCCCAATATGTATACATACTATAATAAAACTCATTCACTATGTAAAAAACATATTCATCCACTCCATCAATCTAAACACATTATGTCCCACCTGATGTGTTTCAAGTAGCTTCTCTCATAGCGGAACGTCCGCAGGCACTTCTCACACAGGAACTGGGCCTTGGATGGTCTTTTGGAGGTCCTCTGGGACTCCCCTTCCTCCCACTCTCCCTCCAGAGACACATATAAGGGGTCATACTCCAGTACACCCTCTTTCCTTTCATTTTCATCATGATCATCATCATTATAGACTGACACATCCACTGAAAAATCTTCTTTCTTGTCCTGTCTCTCCTGCTGGGTGTTGGGCTCAACCCCATCATTATTCTTTTCTGTTTTATCAGCGGTGTCCTGTTTAGTGTTCTCCAAAGCCTCTTTGTATGACTCCTTAGTTTTCCTACATGATATGCCCGCAGGGATTTTGCGGCCTGCCAGTCTGTTACTCAGCCGCCTACCTGCCTTTCCTTCAGGTTTGGCTCCTTTACCCTTAGCTGTGTCGTTTGCCCTCAACCTCTTGAAGTGGATGCCCACACTATCAGCACTCTCTGAAGGCAGGTGCTGTTTTAGAAGAACCCTTTGGAATGGAGTCCTCCCTTGGCCTCTCTTAGCAGTCATTGTGCCATCTGACTCAGCCTTTTCTTGTGACAAGGGGTTAGTTCTCTTGGCGGGCTCTTGTGAGCCTTCATCTTCCATGGCCTCACCACAAACCTCTGACAGATCCCTACAGTCCAACAGCAGCGCTGCTTTTCGTATGTCATCGATTTCTTCTCTGATAACCTCGACT
The DNA here is from genome assembly GCF_029633865.1 of Lampris incognitus. Lineage (NCBI taxonomy): Eukaryota > Metazoa > Chordata > Actinopteri > Lampriformes > Lampridae > Lampris > Lampris incognitus. The sequence continues at coordinate 30,496,693 of NC_079225.1, forward strand.
TTGCCAGTGTACACAAAATCCAAGAACTTGGAGAAATCGGTGGTGCGTATGTTTGAGAGGAACAGCTTTTCAGGTGTGGCATCTTGATTGAGGAGAATCTTGCTGAAGTAGCCACTGGACGCTGCAAGCATTACTTGGTGGACCTGAAACTCTTCAAGCTCTCCATGGTAGTCTACCTGCACAACCACGTCACTCAGCTGTCCTCTCAACCTCAGCTGATGCAAGGAGCTCAACATGTTTTCATGGTGCTTCTTGGAGAACAGCTGGACCACTTTGTCACCCATGTTTGCGGTGATGCTGCTGGGAAAAAAACAAGGTATGATGATGAAGCGCAACAAAATGCTCCCTGTTAAAGAGCAAATATTCCGGTTGTTAACGTTACATCACCTCATCACCCCCCCCCATCACACACACACACACACACACACACACACACACACACACACACACACACACATTGACTAGATAGTTCTCATTGGGCTCGGTTCATCTTTAACGTCATGGCTAACTACCTTGCTCAAGTGTCACAAAGAGCGGCTAAAGTTAACATTGTTTATATTGTTACTTAAAAAACCGATAGCTTATGTTTCTGCAAAAAACAGCAAACCCGGGAGAAAAAATTATAACAACTGACTTGTGCCATAAACTTGAATCTCTAGTCGACCCGTTGGGTTCGTTGATAAATCATGTAACTTACACTAGCTAGCTGCTAACGTTAGCCTCACAGACACAAGAACTAGCTAGCTAGCTAAGGCTAACTGTCATCTAAATGAAAATCCAAAAGGTCATCTCGTATTAAACTTTATTCTGTCATAACATGGACGCGTAGCGCTCGGATACACATCACGAAACGGGTTTTCTTACCGTAAGCCCGGTAAAATGGCAGCACTCCACAAATACGTTTCACCACGGAGTGTATATCCGGTAGAAAGTGCTACCGTAAACGACACTCACCCAACATCCGGCCCCCTCCGATTCTTCTTCTTTTTAGTTTTTATTGGCGGTTGGCATCCGAAATGTTGCATCATCGCCATCTACTGAATTTAAACTAAAACATTTAATGACTAAATAAAATAAGTCCTTCCCACCTATTTCCCACTCTGCTGTAACTTCTTTATTTCTCTGGCTTCTGAGGGGGGCTTAAAGCATCTATCAACAGCTGCTGCATACCTTCTCCGGAAACGCCAACACCCAGAAACCTCAGTTCAATTCCATGCAATTCAATTCAATTTTATTGTCATTAAAAAACAATGTGCAGGCACATGTTAAAAATGAAATGAGGGCTGTGGCTTCACCAAACAGTGCAAGACAGACACAGACAAACACAGCAAACACAGTATAAGATATACACACATGAAGACCAAAAGCTAAAAATAAGTTAGAAAAGAGCTGGAGTACAAAATATTTTAAAATATCTACAGACATTCAATGGGTAGCCAGGTTCAGGTGGGCAACAGCTTGTGGAAAGAAGCTGTTTTTGAACCTGGTAGTGCGGGCTCTGAGGCTCCTGTAGCGCCTCCCAGAGCGCAGGGGGGAGAACAGTCCATGGTTGGGGTGGGTGGTATCTCTGCTGATGCTCAGACCCCATCGAAGGCAGCGTTGTGATAAATGTCTTTTATGGCTGGGAGCTGGGTACCGGTGATATGCTGGGCTGCCTTGACGATCCGCTGCAGAGCTTTCTGGTCTACTGAGGTGCAGTTGCCGTACCACACTGAGATGCAGATGGCCATTATGCTCTCTCTATGCTCTCATTGCTGCATCTACAATCATGCCATTGCTGCATCTACAATTATGTCATCTACAGTTATGTCAGTTCTCTCAGATATTTTTTTACTCCAGTTGTACAGATAATTACCACTGCCAAAATCTTCAACTGATCTTTACAAAAGCAAAACTCAGCATGCTTCCTGACTGACTTGTCCCCTTAGATTCTTGTCTCACATCACAATATTTCTTACCTCATGATTAGTTCTCTTAGATCTAACCCTGGTTACTTCTGCCACCCTTATTCTCTTTGAACATTTAGCCTCCCATGCTGTATGATTCTCTTTGCGAAGAATATATTCTGGATCTCTCAGTTTTCCTTCGCACAAATTCCCTCCACATTTACCACATGTGGTAAAATCACCCCTACATGCAAATAACTTATGACCAAATTTCCAACAATTTTTACACTGCAAAGGTTTGGATGCTGCCTTGCTGCGTACAACACAGGGGTTCCAAGAACACCCTATCAGGAAACTACTCCAAATCAAATTGTATCATACCAGATTTAGTCTCGTACTTTTCATTAACAACTTCGTCAAACCTATTCATTCTGTAGCTGTCAGTCACTCATTTACACTAATAAAATCTCCTTGCAACCACTCTGCGTGAAACGCCATCAACGACAGCTTTAATTGGGAGCTTTCTTGCTGAACGGAAAATGACGCTGCTATTTCCCATCCAACACCCAACAAAACGACTTTCAAGGCCTTTTCCATCTGTGACTTTAACATGCACTTCGACAACTATCAAGCCGTATCACTTTGTGTCGATCAATTTAACTTCGCTCACTTCATTCTTAAGCCATCTTGCCACAGTGTGCTTTTCTGACAAAGCTCCACATCCAGCACTTTCTTTCAAACCCCGAATCTTCATTCCAACCACGTAGGCTTCTTTTTCGTCGTCACTCTCACTATGACTTGATGAATCTACTTTCTTTTTCTTTCTCGTCACTGAGGCTCTCCCGCTTCTAAATTCAAAATTCTCAACTTCCATTTCCCGAGTCTCCTCTCCACTGTCTGATGCCATCTCGTTGTGTCTGTGAATGTTCTCATTCATCCAGGTCATGGTTATCCAAATGAGTTGAATCAAGTGCAACTGGACTTGCCATAGATATGGCTCTGATCACAAAGAGCAACGCATATCAACAGCTCTGACAACGACTCCTAGAGGATAAATACTGAGTCTCATCACCAGCCGGTCAGACTAGCTTGGTCTAGTCAGAAAGGCACGAACTGAGGAAGCCTCTTGGATGAGAGGCGAAACGTCTTCACGGATATATACCAAGTCCAGTTGCACTTGATTCAACTCCTTTGGACATCTCGCTGTGGTTCTCCCCCGCTGATTCTTCTTCTTCTTGATGTTTTTTTATTGGCAATCAGCATCCGAAATGTTGCATTACCGCCACCTACTGAAACGTAAGAACTTCACAGTACTGATTATTTACATTGTACACCCAAAGTGATCCCATTCACGACGTCCATTCTAGAACTCAGACCCAGCCTAAATTGATGCAAATCCTTTCCGTAGTGTAACATCTAGAGCTTCTCCAGATAGATAATCCATGTGGGGAAATGGCGGTGCGAATTCACTTTTGCAGCGGCTTCACCCTACCGGTGTGAGAAGACGGCGGCGCGAATTAATGTTTGCGGCGGCCTCAACCAGTACTTTCCATGCAGTGTTTTTGTCCATGTCTGCGTTTAAGTTTTGTTTTCGTTTGATGGCCTGGGAGAGCTGGTGCTGGATCACCTGGGAGAGCTTGACCTACTGCATCCTGTGGGCCCAGGGACCACGGCCCTGCCTGGAGCTGCGACAGAGGAGGTAACACCGAGGGCGGTCTGACAGGACGCAGAAGCGTGCCAGGCTATGCTAACTGCTAGCCAATGCAGACCGGCAGTTCCGATAACACCGAGGGCTGTCTGGCGGCGGCCCTGCCTGGCGTTGACTGTGGTGTTTTTGGCGTCGTTGTGTGGAGTGCGAGGAGGTGTGTCGAGGGAGTCTGGCTGGGGGAGCTAGCGTTGTATCAGCTGGGGGGCCTGATCTGCTGCGTCCACTGGGTTCAAGAACCACCGACCCTGCCTGGAACTGCACCCGAGAAAGAAGCACCGAGGGCAGTCTGACAGGACGCGGAAGCGGAGCAGGCTAAGCTAACTGCTAGCCCATGGAGACCGGCAGATCCGACAGTCATCCTGGCTGGCGTTCGTTCCCTTGGACGGTGATTTAATATATATATATTATTTATTTATTTACTTACTTACTTATTTTGTAGTTTAGATATATGTGTTAGTTTGGGTATGTGTGTTCTTGAAGTTCTTGTAGTTTTTGGATGTTTTTGTTTTTGTGTTGCAGTGCTTTGGGCTGGGGGAAACGATATGTTTCTGATTCTGATTTGTCCGTAATTCAAATATCTCCTGGCAGCGTCCAGCACCATCTTGACTCTTTCCAACTTCCCCTTTTTATGACCATGGCAATGAATGCAAAAAAAAAAAAATCTTTTCTTGTCCATGCAGTTATTCTGGTCAGCTCCATTCCTTTTCTGCTCCGGTTCTTTTTGCACTTCCACCATCTCGTCATTTCTCTCCATTCTCATAGCAGCTTCGGAGTACGACAATACCATTTCTGCTCTCATCTTGTTAACTTTTTTCCCCTAATTCTTTTTGGACACTGTGCTGACCCCGTATCAGGATTTCCTTTGCAATGCAGGTGCTTTGCTTGCTCCTTTTCAACTTTAAACTCCTCCACTCTGCAGTTGTCCCTCCCACATCTTCCGACTCCCCTTCAAAATGCAGCAACATGCCCATATTCTTGGCAGAAAAAAACATCTGAGAGGTGCTCTCTCATATTGTCTCACCCTGTAACTCATACGCTCAACGTACTCTCTTTCCAGCAATTCCCCTTCAAAAGTCAAACACACAGAATTACTGTCCTCCTTCTGCCCTTCTCGAAAGCTACCCATTATTCTTGCCTCAGACACACCTGCAACATCCCGAAATTACCCAGCCTCTACCGACAGTGGCACGCCACTTATCACTCCCTTCACCTTTGTTCTCGATATGAGTGGGGAGCAAGACACACAGCAACTACCTCCAAATACATCATCTTAAGGGCTCTAGAGGAGAAAGGGTTTTTTTTGTTTACTTTTGCTAATTAATTATCTCTTTCTAAAAACCCATACGCTAAAATGGTATCAGAATGCTTAATTTATGAGTGTCTCAGCCCCCCCCCTTCCCCCCCAGTCTCCAATACATTGGGCTATACCACGATCTTACTGCGCATCTGCATAAATGATTCAGGGAGACAGTAGCCAACTCGAGTAAAAAATAATTTAAAAGAAAAAGGCTGGCCATGGTGTGCACACTGTTGAAAAACGAAGTGAAGCTACCCCAGCTGAGCTGGAAAAAAGAGGAAGCGGGGAGGAAATCAAAACACTATTAGCAAAACTGCCAAAGATAACAACCTTTTTCACAGCGGCTACCGAGGAAATTAACATTACTAAAGAGCAGCAAGAAGCCGCTGCTTGCACTAGAACTAGTGTGGGCATTGCTAATACTAGTTAGTGTCAGTCCGGGTTGCTCAAGTGCTGCTGCTGCTGCTACATGCAAGACAACCTTACAAGATCCTTCGACTGGAGATGGTAACAGAACTGCTGTGTTCCCTTTCCATTACTATGGCTATGACGAAGATGGCGTTACAGATCAGCAACTAGCAGTCACCCTACCTGACCAGTGTGTTACACTTGAAGATGACCCAGCTCTCTGGTTGAAACAGCTTTCAAAGAGTGCTGCTCAATATTGCAGAGAGGACTAGTTCAGGTCAAGCACAGGATTTTTCAACAAAAAAAAATCAAGAGTGGCACAGATTTACAAGCAGTAACTATTACATACAAATGAAGAATGGACAAACGACAAGCAGGTACTGGCTTGTGAACAGTAAAAAGAAAAAAGACTATGTGCTTTTTTGTCGCCTGTTTGGAAACCGGGAAAAGAGCACTCAGCTAAGGGGATAGGTTCAATAACTGGAAAAATCTTTCAGCCCACTTGAGACAGTATGAAAAGTCTGCTGAACACATCACAAACACGATACCTGGCGCAATCTATCACAGAAACTACAAACACACACAGCTAAGGATCAGGTGAACCAAGAATGTTTTTAGGTCTCAATCATACAGCAACATGGCAATTTGCTCAGGTTTACAAAAAGAACGACATGGTGGTGTTGACTTCTACCACAAAAATCATGTACCATTCTAGATGTGCCATGTAGTGACTTGGAAGCCATAATGTTTAATGTTCATCCTATTAACCACAATTGCTCTTGAAGCAAGCTGCTGGAAAGAGATTTCAAGAAGATTAATTGCAATTGTGAATCATCTGGCACAGCATAATCTTGCATTTCGTGGCCACTCAGACAGATTGTTTGAGTCTGGCAATCGAAATTTCCTTGGGCAAGTAGAACCGATGGCTCATTTTGACCCAGCCATGCGAGAGCATTTGAGGAGAATTCAGGAAAACTAGCTAAGTGACATTTATTGAAGCAAGAATATTCAAAATGAACTAATTTCCCTTGTGGCAAAGTGTACAACTGATGCAATTGTTGAGAGAATTTAGAAAGCCAAATATTATGCAGTAATCATGGACTGCACTCCAGACCTCAGTCACAATGAGCATCTATCTGTGGTTCTATAAATTTTAAATTGCGACACCTCAAAAGTTGTCTCCATTCATGAGCACTTTGTTGGTTTTCTTTACGTGCTTGACACAACAGGAAAAAGTTTATGTGAGTCATTTTTAGGGCACCTAGAAACACTAGGTTTGGATCTTTCCAGCTGTTGAGGCCCGTCTTGTGATAATGGTAGTAACATGCAGGGTAAAAAAGTTGGGGGGGGGGTCCAAAAGAGAGTGCTGGAACTATGTGTACCTTGTGGAAGCCACATACTGAACCTTGTTGCTGGTGACGCAGCCAAGTCAGCTATGACATCGATCAACTTCTTTGGTTTGTTACAGTAACTTTACACCCTGTTCGACTCCTCAGTTCACCGCAGGACCATTCTCGCAGAACTTGTCAAGAACTTTACACTGAAGGCATTGTCTACAACCAGATGGGAGTGAAGGGTTGAAGCTGTTAAAACTGTTCACTACCAGCTGCCTGAAATCGTGAAGGTATTGACTGCTCTAAAGGAGTATACTACAGAGAAATGGGATGCAGATGTTGTCTCAACAACTGGAAGCATCGACCAGGAGATGCAGGGATGGCCTTTTGTGCTAAGTACCATTGTGTGGTACAATGTGCTATTCCAGATAAAGTGAGCAAGATCCTGCAGAGCCCCAAAATTTCAGCTGAGACAGAGGAACGATATCAGGGCAGTGACAGAATTCTTTCAGAAATTTTGAGATCGTGGATTCAACTCTGCCAAAACAGATGCTAGGGAGATAGCGGATAAGCTTGAGGTGGAGATGAGCTGACCAGAGGTGCATCAGAGAAGAACAACTAGACAGTTTGAGTATGAATGAAGACAGCAAACTCAGTCAACTGCAGAAATCTCTTCAAGAGAGTTTTCTCCTGCCCTTAAAGCCCTTGTCACATTAGAGGAGAGATTTTCACACATGGGCACCTTCTATGAGCTGTATGGATTTCTCTACTCCATTAACATAACGTGAAGCACTGAGAAGGGAGGGAAGCTGGGTGAATGCTGCCACAGATTAGAGCAGAGAATGAATGATATTGATGCAGAGGATCCAAAACTTGAGGTAAAGGGTACAGTTAGAGCCTTCCCCACACATATCTCATCACCATCTGAGATGCTTGGTTATACATATACGTATATATGAGGAGAATATCCTTGACATCTATCCAAATTTGAGTATAGCTCTCAGACGTCTCACTCTGCCCATGACAGTAGCTTAAGTTGAGAGAAGTTTCTCATCATTGATACTCATTAAAACCTACCTCTGGTTAACTATGTCACAGGACAGGCTATCTACACTTTCTGTTCTCTCAGTTGAGCATGAAGTCAGGAAGTCACCTGATATGGAATTAGCTGAAGATTTGCTGAGGCCAAGGTTTGCGAGGTCAAATTTTAGCATGGCCATCTAAACTGTGCCTCCCAGCCATACACAATATAGCTTCACCATGTATGACGTACCACAACTTCTGAGAATCCATGGAAGAGACCAATCACTGTTCTGATTATTCTAGACACAACAATACAGCAACAGCTCAAGAGTCCCTTCATATCTTCCCCAAATGCTAAAGCTGAGTTGGGAGAGAAAGCGAGACAAACTCAACTGACGTAAATTTAAAAACATTTTTTTTAAAACACTGAAGGGAGAGGAAGAGAAAGACAGAGACAAAGAGATAGACATTTATAACAGTATGTTATATTTATTATTTTTGTGTCTCCATAATTGACCTCTTATTGCCTTGTGTGTTATCTTCTCCCTTTAGTAACACAAGATAGAAGACAGAAGACTATAAACAGCTTCTCCAATTTGGGCAGCAGCAAGCAGGTCCACTGAGGATATTTTATTAGAGAACCTGCTTGAAGATCAAGGTGAATGATGACAACCAATGACAGACCTTCCATGTGAATGGACAATAAAGTACAATCTTACTGTACAGAGATCATATTGTTTATGAAAATAAGATTTTACCGTTGATGTATTTGTTAAACTAGATGCAAAACTAGAAGTCTGGACATCATTGCTGTGTGAAGACTGGCGAAGAGAAGACATTACAAGTAGGTCTTTCTTAGATAAAGAAGGATTGAAAAAGAGGGAGAATGAGGGATGCGGAGGGCTCCATGCCTGTGTTTGCCTTGGGCCCGCCCTAGAATGTTTAAATCTGCCCCTGGTCTCCCCAGTTTTCGGTGACTGACTAGAATCACTTGAGTAATTTGATGTATTCTTCCTTTTCTTTTTAGTATTAAATCTTCTCGTGTCCTCATTTCCATTTCCAATTCCGCTGTCCGACTCCGATGCCATATCCAGCAACTGATTCTTCTGCTTCCTCATTATCTGGTCTTACTTGAGATGTCTAGGTTATCTAAAAGACTCGATAATAGAAGATCACCACCATCGCACACGTGTCACTGGTGCAAGTCGGCGCTTCTCTGACCGATAATGGGAACCTATTGTCTGATCCGAGATCAGTCCTCCATCTAAGCGTCGCCTTTACAGGTGTTGTATTGCCGATGATAAACTGTCCCTTAATCAATTCACAGACAGAAACACATAATGGCAAATATATCTCATCCCTGGAACTGCTTTTTGTCGACATGTGAGGTCGCTAAATTAAAGATCAGCTGACAATACACTGTTACTAATCCTATCATAGCATAGTATTATAGTATTGATAAAGTATATTACTATACTAATTAATGGTATCAGTATAGTAGATAGTAAATACTACAATATATAGTGACTGGTAAGTAGTTAAGTATATCAATAAAAAACATAAGCATATTAGCCTTTGTGTAACACAGTAAAGGAATAGCTCAAATCAAGCAACTTGATTGGTTGTTAGCCGTGATACAATAACTGTATACAACGGCGATGAAGTCCAATTCCTTTACACAATTCAGTATCACTCCGCTTGTGAGATGGTGGTGGTGGTGGTGGTTGTGGGGGGGTTAGCCTAACAAACTAGTTAGCTAACCAGTAAACTGCTACAAAATGAAAACATTTAATAAGCTAGTTCGTTGCATAGCAACCGCCTTGCACTATGTGCAGGCAGCCAGGAGGACCTATTTCTTTGTAAGAACAATGCTTTATGAACATGTTAATAAAAACGATCCTTCATATTGCCATACTTGGTAACCGTTGTATAAAAGCAATAGCTCACCGTGATAAATTGTGACTATATCACAGCTAACCGAATGGTGATTTAAGTATACCATCTTTACTATAGAAGTATAATAGTATCATTTAGTTTATTATTATTATTATTATAAGTTGCATATAATAATTATAAGTATGCTTTAATAGTTGATATATTTGTATAACTTCGTAGTATATTGTGTTTATCTGCTTCAAACTGGCTGCCACTATTATGTTCCTTTTGAAAAAAAAATAAAGGGACTCTGTCCTACATAATCCACCTTACGACACGATAGCCTGCGCAATCAGCTTATCGGCTCTCAGAATTTATTGATTTATTTTTATTTTCACCTACAGATTTGGAAGTATTTTGGGAGATAAAGCTGGTGTTTTTGGTATGCATTGCTTCCTTTTGTCCACAAGATGGCAGCATTAGACAGACGCCAGACGATGGCCAAGCTCCCCAGCGACCATTGCATTAAGATCGTTTTAATTTGCAAAACGCCAATACCATGAAAAACATCCAGTAATTCAGGTGTACATTTCTTATAGTTACAGAAAAAAAGACCCGTCCGTCCATCCCTATCTTCCAACAACTTTCCCAGTTTCAGTGTTAAACTACATACACACAAATATAGTACTTTTTTTTTCTAATATTGTCTACATTCTCTTGTCACATTGGGTCCAGATGGGGGGAAAAGACGTGTTATTTCTGTCTAGACACCACCACCATACTAATTTATAGCATTTACTTAGTTCAGTGATTCTTTCACCTTTACAGCCTATAAACAGCATTTTCATTCAATGTGATTCAGATTCAGTCGTGAAGTATCTCCTACGTGAGCATCCTTGCAGAAACAGGCATACAGCGCATTTTGGAAAATGTTTTACTGTTTAGAAAAAAGTATAGCCTTGTTGTACAGAAAAAAAATATAAATGATTTAGGTGAAACTACCGAGTTTAGAGTAAGGGCAACATAAATCATCAACACAGATTCAGACTGTGCGCTTTCATTTTAAGGAGTGTATGGAAAGCTACTTTAGGATTCACTGGGGTGCTGTTCTGCAGCTGCCAAGGTTTTTCTTTTTTCTTTTTTCTCTCCCCGGCAGAGGAAATCCATATACCTTACATTTGTCTTAATGAATTCTGCAAGCTAGCAATCTGCTCTGTTCCGGTGACTCATGCTACTCTCTGGACCAGAGACTGTGCAGTTTTAAGCGCTGACCTGGAACACGGTGTCTGCCTGTCTCCTGCTTCATTACCAGTACACACACACACACACACACACACACACACACACACACACACACACACACACACACCATGTCACCCTATACTTGTGGGGACCCCCTCGCTGACTACATTCATTCCCTAGCTCTTAACCCTAACCTTAACCATCATAACTACATGCCTAACCTTAACCCTTACCCTAACCGTAACCTAATCCTGATTCTAACCTTAACCCTAAACCCAAGGTCCTAACCCTAAAATAGACCCTTTTCCTCATGGGGGCCCATAAAATGTCCCCACAAGGTATATGGTTTCAGGTTTTTGTGACGACCCTGGTACAAACACACACACACACACACACACACACACACACACACACACACACACACACACACACACACACCTTCCTCTGTCATGCAAATTAATAATGACGATTCAGAAAGATATGCATGCATACAACTTGAACACACACACAGACTCATATAACACCATGTAACGTGCCATAATCAATGTTTCAGACGATGGTTCCCTCCCGTTTCCGCTACTGCTAATTCAGAGGAATTCATTTTGTTCATTAACAGCATATATCAATTGTATTTTACATGAAAGGTCTAACAGATTTAATAATCTTAAAACCGCTCTCGCTCAGGGGAATCAAGTGCCTTTGTATATGGCGCAAAGTATGAGAGCCTCGCCTGCTACTCTGTGAAGTCTACTGTAAGGTATATGTGACCACAAATATAGTTTGGAGCAAGAGTTTCATCAAGTTGCTGCAAATCAGACATTAGCGCCTGAAAGTTAATTCCAATTTGGCAAGCAAAACTGTTCCTCAATATGGTGTCAATAATGCAAAGATCTATCTAGTGCCAAGGCCAAGACTCGGGCTTGGAGAAGGATAAATGATTTACTCACAATGTGCACGGGAGAGTCAAGTCTTCAGGGCCCATCTCGTATGGACACAACGGCTCTGGGCATCGAAGCGCAGAAGAGTGGTATATGTCACAGAAAAAGTTGCTCGTGCAGATCTAACCAATCAAAATGACCTATCAGACGGAAATGTGTTGAACTCCAGTAAGTCAGCGCTGTCATTACAACACAGCCGAGCTGCTGCTGCCATGAGTGGGCATCAGCGAACCAAAACCAGTCAGAACTATCGCCGGGTCACGGTAAAATTAACGGCTGATGTACTATGACCAAACAAGGCTTTTAGGGATCTCGGTTTATTGAAAATTAGAGGAAAGTAGATGTCACTGGACGTCAGCCGAGGTCAAGGCATTACATCTGACCCCAGACCCGGTCTACTATATAGTGTGCTTCCGAGCCCACCTATGCCATCGGTACATCCCAGCTACGACTTAAAAGTCTCACAGATTTATCTCTGGTTGTTGCCGCAGAGCAGGATGTGTTGCTGCGCCCGTCGAAAGATGATCGCTCGGCGAGCAAAACACTCTGCCGACGTTGTGCTGTGTTTACTCTGCCGGGGTCGACTCCTCCACGCGACCAAAACGATCTGCGCTGACGTACCACGGTGCACAAACAACATGACAAAATGTTCGCTGTGTGAGAGCAAAAAAGAAAACAAAAAAGAAAAAGAAGTAAAACCTGGAGAAAAAAAAAGGCCAGCCTATTTAAAAGTGGGGTTTCGGTGAACCAACACACACACACACACACACACAGAAAACGAAGAATTTTGGAGCGTGATGGCGGTGGTGGTGGTGGTTGGAGAAATATTCTGGCTTGGTTTGTGCGCTGGAGTCGTACAAACACATAGATTTGGATGCACTAAGGATAAGTCTGTGTCCTCGCAGGACCTCGCTGTGATTCTCCAGCATGGGCTGATTCATAATCGAAGCAGATTAACTGAAGGAGTCACGATAAACACTAGAACATCACATGGAAGTGTGGCGGTGGTGGTCCAATATAAACCACAGCATTCTCTCTCTCTGCTTGCCTGCTCCGCCAAACAGCTAATGCCTGACAAACAACAACAGCAGAATAAATTTTCTCCCTTTTTCTCCCCAACTGTATCCAGCCACCCCCCCCCCACTCTTCCGAGCCGTCCCGGTACTCCCCCCAAGTTCCCCCTCCTCTCTGAACAGGCACCCCGACCGACCAGAGGAGGCGCTACTGCAGCGACCGGGACACATACCCCCCACATCTGTCTTCCCACCCGCAGACATGGCCAGTTGTGTCTGCAGGGACACCCGACCGAGCCGGAGGTAACACGGGGGGGGTGCGAACCGCCCCATCTCTGTGTTGTTAGGCGACAGAATAAGCCGCGACGCCACCCGGACGCCCTGAACGCACGAGTTTAAAGAGACCGTGCCCTATGAGATAGTTTATTCCTGCTCTGTGATTTCCATGTAAGGCATCTTATCAGCGCCGTGTTTTCTTTCCGCTGCCCTGCCCGGGCATAGCCTTTGTTGATTTTATGCAGATCCAAGTCGTTTTCGTTGTTTTTCTGGCCAGTGTACGTGGATCTCCACCCATATTTATGAAAGGAAAATGGACAAGAGTCAAATATTTCACATGTTTGTACAGTCCTGTCAAGGCCAAGGCACAGACCTTGATACGCCGGGGCTTTGCCAGGATACACAGAGCAGTCCAGGTCTGACTTTGGTGGTTGTTGTCGCCACTTCACTCTGGCTCCTTCTCCGCTCCCCTCGCCTTCCCCTTTTCCAATGGCCGCACGCCACACCGCAGTCAGCCTGTCCAGAATATGGCAGGAACTCACCAAACCTCAAACTCAGACTGGGCCATGTGAAACTGATGACTTCCCAAAAATTGCAGAGGACTATTAGTGCCGTAAAGTAGAAATGTTGTCTCTTTGGCAAAGATTTCTGAAGGATATTTTTTCCTTGTTGGTTTTTTTTTTTTTTACTCTCTCTTAGGGGGACCGGAGAAGGACAGGGCCCCGTACACGCTACAAGATAAGAACAAGCAGGCCGGGCGGAGGTCAGGACCGTTCTAGATTTGGCACTCTTTCTGCACGGTGCATTGTCGTAAACAACCCCACCTGCACCTTCAGGAGGCAAAAATACCTGTGAATGATAGCCGTCCCTTCACCCCATCGAATAAGCTCTCTTTCACCAACCAGACATGTCCCCCCTCCCCACCCCCTCCCCCCCTCTTCTCTGCCTGGCTCAGAAAATACTTTCCTTTCATTGATGAAAAAGATATACAGCATTCAGAGATGAGATTACCTTCCAAATGGCCTCTGACTCACCATCTCTATTCCCACTGCCGCCCCCCCAGCCCTCCCCCCTCACCACCCCCCTCCTCCCTCCTCCCTCCCTCCCTCCCTTCAGTTGTCCTTGTGAATGCTCTGTCCATTGTAACTGTATACAGCACTTCGCACTTCGGAAGGCAGACAAACCCGCTCAAGGACAAACACCCACTCTTGCAACGCTCATAAATAGACTATTTGTCCAGGCTTACCGATCACCTTACCCAGCGAGTCTGTGTGGGTGCTCGTGGCCATTGTGTGGCGTGCACCAAAATAGATCTTCATCACTACTGCTGTGTGAGGGCGGATTCCTGCTTCCCGCCTACTCCGAGAGAGAGGGAGAGAGAGAGAGAGAGAGAGAGAGAGAGAGAGAGAGAGAGAGAGAGAGAAGGAGAGAGGGGGGGGAAGAGAGAGAGAGGGGGAGAGAGAGAGGGAGAGAGAGAGAAGGAGAGAGAGGGGGGGAGAGAGAGAGATGAGAGAGAGAGGGAGTGAGAGAGAGAGGAGGAGAGAGACGAGAGAGAGAGAGGGAGAGAGAGAGAGAGAGAGAGAGAGAGAGAGAGAGAGAGAGGGG